>NW_008619628.1:0-26769 GCF_000691845.1 Merops nubicus | reverse complement strand
AGGATTCTATGATTCTATGAATACATAAATATGGGTTCTTTTCCTCTTATCCATCTCAGGTCTGCAGCTTTCAAGCTTCCATAAATACTCATTCCCACCCACCTCCACACTGATCAAGACTAAATAGCAACACTGACGGCTGTTTGTAGGTAATGGGACAGAGACTGAAAGCAGAGTGCTTCCACAGGGGCACGGGATTTCAAACCTGACGACGGTAGAAGTATCTCTATATTGACAGAGCTCTAACAAATGTCTTGTAGAGAGAAGCTAGTTCAAATCTGGCAGATGTCTTCTAAGTGATCTGTGAAAGCAGTCGATCTGCTTATAAATCACATCTGGGACTTTCTGTTATCTGGCAGCAGCCACAGTACGAATTGGTATCCCAGTGGGGTTTGCAAGATCCACCACTTCCAATCAAATGAGCTAAGTACTCAAAGTACCCCTAGAAGAAAGCTCTAGGAACATTTCTTGAGAAGCTTGAGCATGTGGTACCTCTTCTAGGTTTTAACTGGTTTACTTCTATGTGGGAACTGGCTATTTGCATGGGAGGGCTTGGGACATTTCTCCTTTTTGAGAACACCAAAACTCCTCACTGCTATTTGCATAATAACAAAGCACAACTTTACCCAGTTAGTGGCCTCAAACATTTTCACATCCAGCGGGTCTCCTTGAATCTTGCCCTCCCAAACAATGAGTGAATGACAAACGGCCATGGCTCTGAACACTGGCCCCCAAGGCAGGCTGTGGTCTGCAGGGAAGCTGTGAATGTCCTGGAAACTAATGTAAAAGAGAATATAAAAATTACCAACAGAGAACACCAAACAACATATGACTGACAGAAAAAAAAATAATCCTAAAACAGGGAGCTGTTAAAATCCTACCCTGTGGTCATACCCCAGGCATGTCTCTGGGGACTTGTCCTCCCCCATAAGCTATTTCTCATTATTAAAGGCTGGGATACACACACTTGGACCAGGTGTATTCTGCATAGTCAAGGGGTCCATTGAAACAGATAGAAGAACAGATTATTATAAAACATCTTCCAGGAGGCTTGTGCAAGGACTGTAGAGCTGTGAGACTGATATAAGTTTGAATATCTGCATGCACATATCTGGAAATGTAAATGGGCAAACGGGCACCGAAGGAAGTGAGTGGCAACCATGGGTAACAGTGACTTCCTGTCATTAGGTGTTGGGGCACAGCTGCAGCTTTGAGACCTAGCCTAGCATGTCTTCTGCAGACTACCCTGTTTGACCTCACTGTGCCAAATGCTGAGAACAGTCACTGCATCTTTTCACATGGAGCAGGATGCGTGGAATGTGGCAAGCAACTCATTTTCCAGAGGCTACAGAAATAATAGTGAAAAAAAAGGTGGGGAACATCGAATTGCTCTTTGACTTTAACTGTCTTTCAGATTTGTTCATACATGTAGGAGGAGAATCCAGTCACTATCCCACAAAATTTAAATGCCATTGATGTGTCAAGGAACCTTACCAGTTTCTTTCAGAGGGCAGCAAGCCCCAAAGATCCAGGCCATCTTCTGTTAAGGTGCCAGTCTAAGTTAAAATGTACATTTCAATTAACTTCTCACCTGAGAGCTCCAAGAAGAATACAAAGCAAGTCTTATTTTAAGAAGCTACTGTCCAAAAAATGCCAGCACAGTGCAGAGCAAAAGTGCTACCAGGCAATTCCTAGATTCCAAGAAAAACAACAATTCAAAACAGTGTCTGTTCAGACAACACAAACTACAAGATGCATCAGTGTGTTTCTAAAATGTAATGGAAATTCTTGATCAAAACCCACATTCTCCCCTGCCCTTCTGTGCCTCCCACTACTAGTAAGAAAGTAACCACCACATAGCAGCTACTTTGTCAAAGCAGATGAGGTTTAGCTGTCCACACATGTTGATCCTCTGTGGGCTGATGCAGAAGATGCCTTTTTTCTTCAGCCTCCGCTGCGTATAAATGATCCCCGTTGTCAAGGCAGCTGGCAGAGCTGGGGGGACAGCAATAGTAACAACATCCAAAGCCTTCTTCACCACTTCTCCTGTCTCTTCCTGACATAAAACCAAAGGCAGTTGTCAGCAAGAGGGCAACAAGGAATGCTGCTCTTATTCTCTGAGTGTAGCCCTCTTCAGCCCTTCTCCCCACCACTGCAGGTGCTTCAGGCTGTGATGTTTTCTGCCCATGGTCCATCACGTATTCATTTCCCTAAGAAATTAATTGCTTTGATTTAACCCAAGGCTTTAAGGCTACACCACTGCTAAAGAGCAGCCTCCAGGCCTTCTTTCATTCTCCATGCCAACAAAGATGCCAGGTAGAGCTCACAGTCTCCTTCAAAGCATGAGTTCAAACATGCCAGCTAGGTCATTGCACCTCAGTCAAGCCCCGTGTCCCATGACAGAGCACACAACAATCTGCCACTTGTATGGGCATTCATCCAACTGCCTACAGGCATAGCTCTGGACTCCATGTTAGGGTGACAGGTGAGACACATGGGATGGTGCTGAAAAGGAGGGCAGAATATATGAGCTAATAATTTCTTCTGACCTTATGTTCTAGGAGTTGTGAAAGGAAATTGCTTTCACCTGCAGGAAGAGACATGGAAGTAGAAGCTACATTTCTAAAAGCAATCTCTGATTTGGGAGCTTAGTGTGCTGAATGTCAGCACTGGGTTTTTTGGCAGTTGATACCTTGCTAAAGGATTGAATACATTTCAGACTGGGGTCCCAGAACTGAGGCACTGCAAACTAATGCCAATTTGCTGTTCAGAAGGATCGGCACATCATCATGGAATTATTATTACTGCCTCTGAGCTGAGGACTTTGGCCTCAAATCATGTTGTGTTTGATGTGCTGAATTTTCATCATGTTCTCATTCTGCTTTCACTGATATTGTTTCAGACCACAGAAGGCACCAGTTTGATAATACTTTGTATCTATGTTAAAATGAAGCACTTCTAGATAAACACACTGAAGAGAAAGCACTTCCGCATGTGACTGAACCTTCCACCAGTCTGACAAGACAGTTTCAGCTGGTGTGATAACATCAGCATGCATTTTACATATTACAAGGGGAAAGTTAAACCAAAAAAAGGAAAAACTGCAAAGCAGACACCAGAATATGCTTTTAAACACACCTTCTTTGATATCCCAAGGGGAATTAATCATCTGAGCCAACTGATTTTAGATTATTTCAAAGAAGAAAAATGATTCCAAAGCTGAATTGCAGAGTTAACCTTGCAACTTGCAGCTTACAATTTGAACTTTACAGCGGCAGATAATTATCAAGGCATGAAATGATTTCTTGAGTTTTTGAAGAAGTAATAAAGCAATTAGGCTAGATGATCTAGATACAGAAAACAGCTTACTGAACTGTTAAAACTTTCTCTTCAAGAAATTAGAAGACTGTACTAGGGAAGAATTGTTCTATACTTGCCCTACTTTGTAACCAGTTTCCATAACCATTTGGTACCAGTTACTCTCAGAGCCAGTGGAGGGGGATAGATGGGTCTTTGACCTAAACGGAAGTTTTTGGAAAGCTGCCTTTTTACAATGACACATCAGTCTGTGTCCCATTTAACCCATGACTCACTTGTGATTTCTCTAGGCATGTACAAAAAGTGCCACAAAAACTCTGTAAGAGCTACTTACAGTGTACTAAGCTCTTGGAATCTCCCATTTTCAGAGCTCTAGAGAGCATTATGTTAATTACATACATTGGTAATTACATGTGCCAGCAGGCACAGGGCAACACATGAACAGAGGCTATCAACATAGAGAAGACTGCTGATAAGACATGCAGTGCTTGCATAGGACTTGCTAAAACCTCAGAAGAAATACCTGCTGGGAAGCAGTGTGGCTTGGCACCTTGGAATTGGATGTATGAGAGTTTGTGTACTGTCACAAAGTCAATTACAACGTAAAACGGCCTAATACACCAAGGCTAAAAGGAGAGTGACCAGGACTGCATTTTTATCTATAAATGTATAGTAAGCCACTTAAGTTTCAAATCTCTTGAAACTGGGCGTGATCATTTCTCCTGCATTTAGTAACTCACCCCACTAAGTGCAAATACACACACTGTGTAGATCATTCCAATGGCTGCAAATGCTACAAGGCACATCAGGAACCGGAAAGCATCTCTGTACAGCTTGAAGTTCATGGGCTTGGGGTAGAGGATGGACCTCACCAGATCCCCTTTAGCTGTATTGAAACCTGGAAAGACAAAACTAAAATTGTTTCAAGGGGAAAATGTTTCCAAAAGTTCTCTGCAAAAACTACAGGGCTTTAAAATTACTTGTAATTTCGGTAACTTAAGAAAGAAGGCCCAGATGTTTCATTTCAGTGTATGTGACCTATGCTGCAGACTATAGAACAAAGTTATTTTTGTCTCAAGGAAGAGTGTTTTCTCAATGTCTTGGAAGCAAAGTGAAATTTTACTTTGTAATCATATACTAGTGGTTTTTATAAAAATTCTGCCAAACAAATGAAAACAATACATAACAGTCTAACCCAGCCCAGGATACCGATTCTCCACCTGACTCTTGTGGATTTGGATTAACCTTTAACTGAGAGTGACTGGACACATTAAGTCAGACTGTTCCAGTAAGAAAAAACATGAAAGCAAAAGCAAACTGATGAAAAGAAAAGCAAACTGAAGTGTTGACTGACCAGTCTGGAGCACCACAGCTTTCGCTACACCTCCGTCACCGGCCTTGGTCTGTATGACTTCTGTCCCACAGAAGAGGACATGTTTTTTGTAATCCTCTGCACAGTGTGTTCTCCAGGGCTTGAGGTTATCAGCTTGGGGTAAGTGGGTCTTTGTTACCGGAATACTCTCCCCTAGGGAAGATTAGCTCAGATAAGGAAAACTGCAGTACACCTTAAACTCAGCATGCTGACTTTCAAGTAAGTACAGTATCTAGACATCTAGATGTTAAGTTAAAGGTATTTACTAGAGAAACTACTTTAAAGAAAAGTCACTATTATATTGTGACATCTTCAGAGTGAGAAAGTTTGAAGCCCAGCAGGCAAACAGACTGCCGGAGCCTTTGCATCAGTTTCATGTAAGTCTGAGGACTGCAAGCAGCCCAAGGATTCCAAACCTTGGCTGTAGATATACAGGCTTGAAAAGACACCCACGCTGGTGTTGCATGACTCCATTTGATGGCCACAAGTTGTTTACCTAGTTTGAACCCCATGTGCAGGTCGCTACACTATTCCCTTATGCAGATTAAACCTGACATTTCCTACTTCCCCTTCCTAGTAAAAAGAAGAGCCTTTACTCCAATGTTTGACAGCTGACAAATATCCTATTTCTGTCAAAGCAGATCCTAAATAAAGCAGATGAAATATTTTCTCACAAATGATGCTTTCTAAATGGAATGGGTTTCTGGAATATCTCATTTACAGGGAGTTTCAGAACTGTGGGTTTCAGTTAGATTCAGACCAAGACCAAATTTAAAGATAAGAAACAGAACTACGAACAACTCCTGCACCAAAAGTCCTGGTTTGCAGTGAATTCTCCCACCAGGTGTGTCCTTCCCTGCTATCACATCAGCTGAGGCTAAGTGTCTGGAGGGCTAGAGAAACAATCCAGCAGGCTGGAGATGTTGCAATGATCAACAACAAGACATTCAGAGTGACTGAGAGAAACCCCTACAGCCTGAGTGGACTGTGGGCCCTTTTGTGGGAACAGCTTTCCTCCATATCTGCTGTACTCCTCTTTACTGTCTTCTCTTTCTAATTGAAAGATCCCTTCCTAAATTCTGTATGACAGAAAAGAAGAAAAGGATGAACTGTCCTTCCTAAAGGCCATCTTGTCTATATCAGTAAGTGGAGGCTAACTACAATTCAGCCTTTATCACAGCATTAACACCCAAAAGAATCCCCTTCTAGGCTAGCTATGGATTACCTCATAAGGGTGATACATGATAGCACCATATGTCCCATGTCACTGGCTGAAGCCACAGGGCTACTATGATGATGCTTTGATGGCAAACCTGGGAGGGATGAGCTGTACCTGTCAGCATGCTTTCATTTACAATGCACTGCCCACTTATCAGGATGGCATCACAAGGCAAAAGGGTTTTGCCCCCTTTCAAAACCAGCATATCTCCAGGAACAAGATGGTGTGATTCCAGCTCTTGGAAACCTGTAGGTGACACGTAAGACAAAATTGGTTCTTCATATATTTCTCTGTGGTAAAGGGAAAAAATACAAAGAATACTCAGAAAAGCCCAGGCATCAGTTTGAACTACAGAACTCCTCCTTATCTTCCCAGCCAATGGTTATTGTTCCAATGCACTGACCTAACTGAACAAGCTTGGAACTACATTTCTCCGGCTGACTCCATTTTTTTGGGCTGTGCTCTAAATACCATGGCAGTGAACAGAATTTGAATGGAGTAATTAGATGGACTCACAGTCATTTAATGGCTATGTGTCTGGCTTTGTCAATGCTGCTTTAAGAAAAATGACATCATTTTCCTGATAGTTTTTTGCTAAGGCTGTGCTCAAACAGGTATGCATATATGATTGATGTGCCACAACGTACGTCTAGGTCAAATTGACCCAAAACTAGCAGAAGCTAGTTAATTAAACTGAGAGACAGAAGAGGAAACTGCTCTAGAAGGAGTTTGGTACTACACATTTATGAGTTTGATATAAATGTCTAAAGAAATGAAACACACTGAAGAAAGAAATGTACAGGAGTCACCTTCTTTATTTCTGCAGACAGTGACCATGATGTTGTTATGAGACTCAACCAGTCTGTGCAGTTTAACCGATTGCTACAAATTAAAGGAGAACACACAGAAGTGTTACGTCTTACATGATGCAATTCATCCACTAACAAGTATTCCCTTTTGTTATTTGTGGTTATAAGAGCCCTTATAAACTGGGGTCTGGCCCTGCCAGGAACTATACAATCACACAGAGAAAGAAATTCCCCACCCTAATTAAGGAAAAGCTGTAACAAAAGGTTACGAAGCAAAGCACTGGAATGGGGAAGGGAGGATGTGGGTAAAGAACTACACAGAGATTATGATGACTAGGAGGCCAGGCCATTGCACCTGCTACTACACACTCTCATGAGATTAAACATCTGAGTAACTCTCATAGCACTGTAGGTGTGTATGCTGTAACATCCTGGCCTTTCCCAGACATTAGAAATAAATCTTCCTTGCGGAAAAAGGTGAGGTGTCTCACCTGTCTAAGATCATAAACAGTCAAAAAAATTGAGAGAAGAGACATGATTATGATGGCAGTGGCATATTCCATGTAATCTTCAGCAAACCACAGACACACACTGAACAGCTGGAACACGTAAAATGGGTTCAAGACCTGTTTGGAGAGAGAGCAATACTCAAGACCTGGCTATATTTAAAAGGCTCCAGTATACCCTGCCTGTCCACCCTATTAGAAATGGGCTGGAATAAAAGCTATTATGTGTGGTGTCTCCCAACCACTTTTTCAATCTTGTTAGCACTGCCTTCAGCTTAATCAGATTGGACCACCTCCATCTGACATAAGGGCCAAATAATCTGGACCAGTAGGATGTTGTTTGGGATGTGAATGGCTTTTGCTTACTTCTTTACAAAACATTTAACAAAGTGAGAGAAGAGCAGGTCGTGCCGTGAGGATGGAGCTCACATACCATAGGCACATCTCCACTCTGTTCAAGCCATACAGAGCCAGCTCCTCTCTGAAAAAGATACTGGTGCTTTACATAGTGCTGTGCCCAAAGCCATGAGCTCACTGGATCTCTCTGCAGCTGTAGGCATGTACCAGCTACTGCTGTTCCCTTCACCTCTGCTGATTAAGAGACGGTCTTTGCCTGGAAGGTTTGATTTCCAGTGCAGTTTGTTAACATTCTCTGACCCTTGTAAGGCCAGCAGAATGAGTTCCCAAGCATGGTATTTGTATACAGGCATGAAGATGGAGGATAGGGAACAACGGAGAATAAATTAATGTATGGTGATCTCATGGGACAGATTCAAAGAGGATTTGAAAAAGGAATGTGCTTGATGAGCGAGTACTGAGAAGCAAATTCTGACACAGAATCCATCATATTCTATATGTACACTCTACCTCCCCAAGTAGCTGAGAATAAAAGCAACAGAAATGCTTAACCTCTTTGATGAGTAGTTTCCAAATAGGGATTACTGGAACATCAATTGTGTTTGGCCCACATATAACTCTCCTGTATGGGATAAAGATACATCATTTATGGATGAAATAGTGACAATGTAGCTCACTCAAGAAGCTTTCAACAGTCCTGAGAGCTTGCATCAATCCCAGTTTAAAGGCTGTGAGGATACTTCTCCAAGAAAAAGATAAAAAAAATAAGTGTCTCTCCAGTGCCTCTGTCAGAGAAGATGACCGTACCAGTGAAATCTGCTTACACAGACAAGAGGTGTAACACAACATTTTAGGCAAAAGTTTCCATCACACCAGAATTCTTTTCAAGCACCATAAACAAAGGAATTCTGCACCTAAAAATTAATGATTTAAAGCCCAATGATTTTCATAAAGTTAAGGGTGATCTGAGTGTAAGATTCAACATGAGCTACATTAATGAGCTGGATTTTCAGTATTCAGTCAACTTTATTTAGCAGCTTCAGGAATATCTATTCTGTAAATTGTCTAATGATACAGTAATTTATGAGAACAAAAACTAACTGGTTTAGAAGTTCAGTACAATTACATGAGCCTCCCTGAAGAAGCACAGAGATGACTTATCTGCACTGTCTCATGGAAACTTTCTCTTACTGCAGATAAGAAGTGCTTAAAGTTAGTTATAGGACATTGTTAGTTCCTGATTGAGAACAACAGTGATGAATAATGAGATTTCAAAACCTTTGATATGGATTATAAAACATTCTTTAGCCCTTTTCATATAATTTTGAATGCATGGCCATTAATATGCATATAATATAGAATTATATGCTTATTAATGGATATACACAAAACTCAAGGAAAATGCACCAACAGCAGGGAATTTACATCTCTTTGAAATCCATGTGTTGAGTACTTGCATTTTAAAACATGTACCTGACATTCTGTTCATTGCAGGTGAGACCAGAACCAAATTTGGCATGCAGAGCTGAGCAGGTGTAGTGGTCTTCTAGGGCTCTAAAATATAAAGGGAATGTTTTGCTTAGGACATTAGTCACAAAGAAGCTTGACTTCCCCAGAGACTTGTGTAATCAGGGCACTGAACTCACCCAACTTTCTGGAACTGCTTTGCATAGATATTCCAGACATAGCGGATTTTTTGTACTTGGATACTTTTCACCTGCAACACAAAACAGGGACAACAACATATGTGGCACAGCAACCAAAAACACTCCTAAGTCTGCTCGCGGATCTCAGGTAGGCATCCTCACTGGGGTCAAGAAGAGATAACGCAAATTCTGTGGGGGGCAGGGAGTGAGAGAAGACAGGATTGCATATACTAATGCCCTGGTTAGGTTATAGAATGGGTTCCCCACCGCAGCGAGGGTTCCAGTACACTTTACAGATCTTTAGGTCAAGCACATACAACGCTGCATTCTTCTCTCCCTATTTTGTGAAGCAAGGAATATGTCCTCACTCTCATCTCACAGAGCAAAGGGAAGAGATCACTGATGCTGTGGTGGGTATGCAGATGGTTGTCAAAGTCTGTCTTCGCTTCCTTCTGTCTGGCTTTGAGGAAAGCAGGAGGCTTTGGGCAGTTTGCAGGCGTGGTGCTGAGTCCTTTGGCTGAAGAGATATGCCAACAGGCAAGAAAGGCCATCCCAGGATACTCCCTGAGTCACTCACTGCTAATGCTAAACCCTTGCAGAGCAGTTATTCATTAGGAACACATGCTGCCATTTATAACTTGCAAAAGGAGTCTGTCTTGTCCTGTGCAACAATAACAAAGCCTATTAGAGATAATGGTGCTTCATATCACTGGCAGGAGGCAAGGCTATACACCCATGTAATAAAGAAACCAGCTCTAGGGGACTCTCCCTACCCAGTGCAATAAGCTTTATTATAAGCCAATGAAATCTATACTCAACTCATACACTGACTCAAAAGGGAGCTATAACCACAGACATTAACCTAACAAGAGGTCTGTAGTTGGGATTTCATGCAATAGGAGCCGCAATATTTGCAATGCTAAAAACTGGAGTGAGAAATGAGGGGCTCAACTCACTGTGGAACAGGTCTTTGGACAGCTCTTGGGCACTACACGTTACTCTGTGGACTTAGGTAGCTTAAATGGCAAAGATGTTTTATAATTGACTTTTAAGAAGGGGCTTTTGAATTGCTAGTAAAGGATTAAACTGTTTGCTCTTTACTGCTTTGAAATCTGTTCTTCTCTGTCTAGATGCTTTGATTGATAAGTGGTATTCAAAGAACCTATTATTTGAGGCTGTATTTGGCTTCTTTATGTTACAAATTCAATCCTCTGAAGAATGTAACAAACCAGTCTTCACTTTCATACTGTGCCAGTTGACTAAACTGGCACTAAGTTTTCTTATGTACATTAATACATGCCCACACAAAACAGCAGTAATAGCAGCAGCTTTGCTCAGCTGAAGTTAGGTTTATAATAAAAATATCTCCTATAAATTGCTGTAGATATAAAAATAAATGCTAACAAGTAAGAAATCTATTTCCTGGAAAGGAAAATAGCTCTTTTATGATTGTCCCAGTGCAGTGATCTAGTATCTATAATCAAGATCCAGATATTAGCAAATGTCCCATTGCATTCCTGTCACTCACACCAACATAATGTGTAATGCTAAGCAAGACATATAACTGAACAGTCTGGCACTTGTTCTAAAATGGGAGTAATTACATTTATTTAACTCATGAGGGACCTAGTGATGCACTTGGAGAAGATGTCTATCTTCTCCCCAGTGCCTAGCGGATCTCAAAGCTATGGAACTGGCAGAGACCAGCATACATTTTTGCAAGAACAGTCAATAGTGCAAGACCTGACTCCAGCAAAGGCACTTAGAAGCACAAATTGGTGCATACAAAGGCAAGAAAACAAAATGTGTTTCAGACATTCCTTGATGAAAGATTTCTGGAAATACTGATGCAGCTCTGCCTGGACTCTTGTCTGTTCTATTCCTCTTCAGCTGCATTCATCCCGATTTTCACGTTACCATGGGAGCTGTGAAGTTCCATTCCTCACACTTTCCCTTGAGACACACAGCCACCCCTAAATTCCTCAAGTCCAATGCCAGGAATGAATTTTTGATTTGGAACTCTGGTTCTTCACTGCCAACCCCAGTGTCTTGAAGCTCTCCTACTGTATGTAATGGTACTTCTCTCAGGAGTAGTGAAGATTCTTTTTCGATAACACATCTCAGAGTAACAGGGCATTTTTACAGAGGTGAGTACAGTTCTCCAAAATCTCTAGGTTTGTTTTTTTTTTCCTCCACAGTTCACTTGTGTTCAACAAGTTGCAAGTTTTTTAGCAGGGTATGTTTCACAGTTCACTTTCGCTCCGTGAAGTGTGGCTGAGATTTGCTATCAGCTCCCAGATGCTGCAGGGAATACTTTACTTACTTGCAAACTTGGCTTCATTATGGCTTTGCTGAAGATTGAGTCCTCATCAGCAGCGGCTGGATAATCTGATCTACTTTTGATAAGTGCAGACACAGAGATCCATGTCACAGTCTTACGAGAATAAATCCGAAATTCATCCTAAGTGAATGTAAAAGATCAGTGTCACAATTTCCATCACAATCAGACCATACTCACTATCACCTCGGAGTGAATGGTTACAGCAGGCTTTTCTAGAGCACTGCTCCAGCTTTTCTAAAGGACTAACCAACAGGGGACCCCTGGCACATGTGACTGACAGATAAATCAGCAGAATGGGAGCAGAACCACGGTCCTGTCAAAATGTTAGTACTGCAGATAATTTGCTGACCACAGGTCTGGTGCATGGCTCATAGGGCTGGAATGTGAACAGCCAGGTCATGATTGAGGAAAGGCAAACAGTACAGGACCATCTGAGGTGCAGTGACCATAAAGGGAGGATCAAAAGGAATATAGTGCTGTATTGCAAAACAATTTAGTACCAATACCTTTTCACAGCCATTCCCATATTAACACTTCCCTGGACTGAGTCTGTCAGCACCACACCTTCCTTATTGTACCTTCGACAAACTTTTGCCAGAGTTCATGATCTTGCCAGTTTTTATAAAATAAGTTCAAGACTGGAATATCCTGATTACTAGTGTTGGTAGTACAGTCTTAGAGATTAAAGCAACTACTTCAATAATGTTTATTTACCTTATTTATTTATGCACTTTTCTTCTTAAGGAATATTTTGAGTAGAGTAACATTTATTTTTCTGATATTTATCTTTAATTTAAATTTCAGAATTAGTAGACGTTGGGATGCAGATTGAGATGGGAAGCAACAAATAACAGAGGTGCTCATTATTTGAACTAAAGTGAGTCAAAATTCAATAACAAAAGTGAGTTAATAAGCTCTTACACTGCAATTACAAAGATGATGATGATTTATGAATTAAGGTTTTATGTGAAGCAAAAGAGAATTCCAAGGATCAAGCTGATGGGATTACTTGTATCCTCATTAGCAGTAGCCATCACATTTGAGAATGGACATAATTTTTTTTTAAAAAGAATAAAACTGTCTTTTTCATATGAAGAACTATGAAGGAAACCTGAAACTGTCAAATTCCTTGAGCATACTTTAGAGAGAGTTTCCTGATAATGAGAGCATACAATATGACTCCATTCTTGTTTAATTACATAAAGGGAAAAAGAATAAAACTGTCTTTTTCATATGAAGAACTATGAAGGAAACCTGAAACTGTCAAATTCCTTGAGCATACTTTAGAGATAATAAGAGCATACAATATGACTCCATTCTTGTTTAATTACATAAAGGATCATTTAAAAACTCCTTTATTTGAAAAGTGCTTGTCATGGCAAATCCATTTAAAATGACACAGAAGAGCAGGCAATTAAAAACGCAAACTGAACTGAAGACTAAAAAGGGAGATTGAACCTAATATGCTTCTTAAAAAAAAAAAATAAATCATAGTCTCAGCCTATTAGGATACAGATTGTTGTAATATAAAGTATTCAACACACAGATCTAAGATTTTAAAAACCCTATATCGTAACTGCATGTTGCTCTGCTCATTTAAGAAGGTAGCTCAAATACAGTGATAGCAAGTGATTCGTTTTGCAATTGCACATTTTACAAATGCCATTGTTCAGAAATCTTTGAAGCAGAACAAATCAAACTTCTGGAAGTAAACAAACCCTGCCAGCTCCTGGAGCATTCAGGCTCAGCTGGGATTCAGAGCCAAGTCTCAGTTTGCTTGTTGCAGTTGCTTCTATGAAATTAAATCAGGGTTTGTGGCACTTCAGTACATTCCTTGACAGACAGAAATCTGTATTAGGGAACTACTAGCAAAACATAACAGCCCTGAAAACCTTAACTGCAGGATTGTGGGCTCACTGGACAAGGGGAAGAGGTGATGGAAAATGGAAACATACAGCCAAGAAAACAAGCAGTCTAGGCTTGCCCTCTTCCTTATGCTGATCCCTCATCATGCACTGTTGGACACTGCTGGGGACAGAGCTAGACAAATCTTTGGTTTGGCCCATTGGCTAAATTTTGGCAGAGGGGGCAGCTTCAGCAAGACAGCCAAGTGAGGAAAAAAGGAACTGCTGGACACTGCCAACCAAACAGATCTTTAGAACCTCAAGCACAGATAGGAAATGTAGAAAGCACAGGGACGCTGGAAGGCAGGAGGAAAGCCTGAGAGCAAATAACACAGTCTTGAAACCACAGGTATTACAGGGTTTTCATACCAATGTCTTTGAGCTTGTTGTCTGATCAGCTGTTACCCTCCATTCCAGTCCTTATATTACACATAATTTGTGGAATACTTGAGAAAACTTTAGATGAACGATGGCAAACATAAGATGTTAGTGCAGGAAATCAGGAACATACGAGATTTTGGCTAACTGTATTCCTTCCAATTAGCTACATACTAAGGACTAATTAGGTACCTACTGTTGTTCTGAGCAGAAAGACTTCTGCTTCTTCCAAGCTGCAGCGGGTGCAGTTTGCCCACACATCCCACTCGGGCTTCCAGTAAAACAGCAGCAGCAGAGCCCCACAGGACAAGATGTAGCCAGCAATGCACAAAGCCCTCCGCCAGCCTTGGGTTTTGTAGCCAAAAATCTCCTGTGTAGAAAAGACAAGGGAAAAATCATTACCATTTCTCTTAAAGAAACAACTGTAGTACTACACTTTGCTATCAGCCACTGCTCTCCCATAGGAACTGTTTGGTATGGTACTGTGGAAAAAAAAAAAAAAATAACAGAACTTCTATTTGGCTTCTTTATGTGTCCTAAACGTGACTAGAAAAATATTTTGTATGTTCCACAGGAATTTTCAACCACCTTCAAAAATATGGATTGCTGTAGTCTGACAAACCCCCTAAAATAGTTCTATGTAGTTGTGAAACTCAGCATGTGTCAAGGTTTAGAGCTGGGCTGGCCACTAGATGAATGACAGATATTCTCTATTATCCTCCCCTGTCCCAAAGAAAAAGAGAAAGGAAATAAGAGAGAAAGACATATGGATTGGAAAAGAAAGCTAAAATAGCTTAAATAAAAATAATACTAAAATTGAATGTATGCAAACACATACAAAACCAGTATGGAACCCAACCTCCCCTTATGCCACCGTCACCACTGATGCTGCAGAGCAGGGACTGAGGAAGTCCTAGACTGGACTCAGCTGCAGATGGGAACTGGATTCAGGAGCTGAATTTGGGAACTGGACTCAGGAACATACGGATTGGAATCAAGAGAAGAACGGACAGTCTTCCCTCAGACACTGGCCACTGAAGAAGAGCTTGACCCTCGTGATCCCTCAGCTTTATCCTGAACATGAGATGTATGAGATGGGATCTCTCACTGGTCAGTTTAGGGTCACCTGTCCTGGTTGTGGCCTTTTACATTCTGCACCCCAAACATGGTACACAAGATTTAGCAGTGACCTTGGTCTGCACAGGAGCAAGTATAAGCAAGAGCCTTTCTGCACAGCAATCCTTGGCAGAAACTCTAAACATCAGACATTAACACTGCTAGAAGCAGACACTGTCTGTGAAAATATGCTGTTAACTTCAGAAAGTACAGACAGTTAGAAGAGACTTAATTGAAAAGTAAAATCACTGAACAGAACTAGTTCTCTTGTAACTCAGACCAGGACAGCATGAGACAGTTATCTGTGTGCATCAGTTGAAATGGTAGAAAAAAAAAAAAAAAAGAAGAAGCCCCAAGTCAGGAACACAGCTTTGTCTGCTCAGCCTTTTTAAGGTCCCTGGGTGAGACAGCTGATGAACCCAAGTATATCTGCACTAGGGGATGGAGAGTGGTGCAGACCCACTGCAGCAGCTGAGATGTGCCTGTTTCAGAACCAGCACTGCTGCTGTGCTGCCACAGCAGTGAGTCTGCCCTAACGTGCCTACGCTTCAGAGCCCCCCCTCATGTCTCTGCATGGTGCTGAACAACACTCTGTGGCTGCACCTGCCCTCCCAGGGCTGCGACCATCTGCCACCACAGCTCCAGTATGGGGATTTTGGACTTCGTCAATGTGCCAGGATCCTAACATCCCATCATCATAATAATAATAACTGTTAGTAAGAAGAATTAATTACCACTTGCAGAATGCTTTACACATTCAGAGGGCCACAGGAAGCTACTCACTGTAGCTGTATGATTAGGTATGATTATTCCATTTTTAAAGCTGGGGAAATTGTTACAGTGAGGCAAGGTGACTTGCCAAAAACTTCAAAGGGATGACTGGCAGCATTACAGTTTGGGAGCTGCCAGGTCTTGGTACCATGGCCAAATTCCCTCTCAGTAATGCTAGCAGGGATGTGGTAAAGATGAAATGAAATGTATAGTTTGAATTTATAGAAGACACTCAGCACTGATCTAAGATTTGGAGATTGTATGGCTGCAATTACATCAGGTGACCAGGAGAATTTGCTAGCATAAGATTCCTCAATCTCTGTTTTCCTAGTATATCTACAGCAATTGTGCAACCTGCTTCTGAAGATCAGATATCTGCGGCCACAGATATTGCAAGATCCATTCCTAAGGTGACAAGAAAAGGCAATATAATTGGAAGGATGAGTAATGCATAATTCCTGGTTCTGTGCTGGTGTCTTCACTTGTTATGTGAAATGCAGGCCCTACCCAGTGGCTCCACATGCTGTCTCAGCCTACCTGTTCTATGTCATTCTCCAAAAGACAAGCTCTATCTTCTTAAGTAATCTCCATGGGGTTTCTAAAGGGAAGAAATTGGTAACTGTGGAGAAAAAGGATGGTAAACTACACAGGGAAGTGGCCTGAATTGCACGGGAGCTGGTTATACCACCCTGAGATGCACATGCTCAGCATTTTGAGAGGCTTCTATAACCTCTAAGCAGCTCAAGAGAATAAGACAGCTGATAGAAGGAAGCTCATGGAGGACAGCAGAGAGGCAGGGTTGCTAGAAGGTGGCTGGTGTGGCAGTCATGCTGTTAATATTCACACGCTCCTATAAACACGTAAAGAGCTCTCCACTGATCGCTGTCTAGTTGTATGCTTAACAAAGAGGTAACAAACTTAGTGTCAGCACCAACATGCAGAATAGTACACAGAACAATGGGAACTTACTGCTCACAGCCATAGCTTATTAGCAAGATTCAGGTGCTTGGATCTAGACTTTACAGCTTGTCAGCAAGGCAAAGGAACTCCCAAGGAATCAGAGACACCTAAGGGAAGAACCGTTAAAAGAACATTCCTTCACACTTCCTCCAGTAAATGGTTGGACCTGGAACAACTGGAATAATATTTTCAGATTGGGATGGGCATGAATATCAGTGTGGGAAGAATGAGATTGCTGCCATGTGCATCTTGTTTCTGTCAGTGAATCAGTCCTTTAATTTCCAGCTTTTATGCCTTAGACTCAAAGTCTGAGAAATCAATAAGACTGTAGATAATGCAGTTAAGAAGGGAGACAGAAGGGAATCAGCATGTGATTGGCAGTGATTTGGGATCACCTTCAATTGTGAGTGTTCTTCTCTGCTGAAATGCTGAATGATTCCCCAAGCCTGATACAACAACATAGCAATAGAGATAGGGTAGACTCTTTCTCTGCCTAGGAAACCATGTACTTACATATCAAAATAAAATATGCAACTGAGCCTCCCTATGCTTGCATATTTCCAGGCCTTTGTTTTCCAGAAGTTTCCCCTCAAAAAAATGGTTTAATTCCTTAGATCTCAAGCTACTTCCCCAAACCAAGTATATATCAGCATTCCTCACCTTGAAAACTAGAAGAGAGGAAGACAAGGTAAACAGTTCAGCTGGGAAAAAAAGGCCATGCTCTTAAGACATTCATCTTAAGACATCTGCTGGGGACTTTCCTGAGAGAGAGAGACAGATGGATGGATGGATAGACAGGCAGACAGACACTCTTGAGCTGTTCTGATCCAGTGCACATTCTGCCCAATGAACACAGGTGCTGGTTCAAGTTCTTTGGTTTATGTCTTGATGAATATGACATTTCTGAATATAGATGTTCAGGAGCTCTACAAGGAGTAAGCTGGGGAAGAATAAACATCACATGCTAACTGCTGGTCTGTATCTGGATGTCCATGCAAGAATCTAAAGCCAAAGAAAAGTATTCCCCATTGCTTGGAAATGTCTGGAGCAGGTTATATCACACCATTCAGAAGTAAAGCCAGGCAGGGAAACAGACTGAGCGCAGGATCTAACCTGTGATCAGCTTTCCTGGGCCAGAACCTGTCAATACTTAACTTTGGAATAAAATGTTCTGTTAGGTTGAGGTGTCTTTTCTGACCCCATGCCTTCAGCTGGAAGGACTATAGCAATGAACACTGCATTCATAAAAAAAACATCTAGCACATAAACAACTGCTTGTTGAAATAGAAATAGTATTTATTAGTATAAACACTTCTCACTTGTCAAATAGTTCAACAGTGGAATTCTTTAAGAGAATTCTCAAAAACATTATCTTCTCAAAAAAAAAGGGTGACTATCAGACCCACAGACATGCATCCAGAATGTGCATGAAGAATGGAGGAACAGGCACACACAAGATGCAGGTTTCTCAGCAGGTTTGTCTAGCCACGTGAATGCTTACAGTAATTAGGGTTTAGAAATTCTTCAAGCTTATTCAGGATTCATTAAGCCTGCACTACAAAGATCTCAAAGCAAATGCGTGTCCACTACAGCCAACAATACTCCCAGAGCTGGCAGAAATCTGGTGGTGAGGTCACCAGTAGGAACATGCCTCTCACATCATTTTTACATTATTAAGGAAAACAGGATCACTTTTGCTGGGTTGCACTTCATTGCACCAAGAGGCTGTGCTGATGCAGACATGCCTATTTTGAAGATGTGTCTGAGGAATACAGATATGCCCCACTGCAACTTTTCTACTGTGTGAGCAGGCTTTTAGGACTCAATGTGTGCATTTGGCATACAGGCATATATTACATTACACAGCCAAATAACCTGGGTTCTTGAGGGCACCAGACTAAGAGACAGAGAAAACAAAGCTAAGGTTAGCTACCTGTAAGGCTCCACAGGGCTTCTCATTATCTCACAGGAGGTAGCACTGTCTACAGAAGAGGCTGGTATGCCAGGCTTATCTCATCTCTATAGAATAATTTTTAATAAATTATAATGTACTGTAAAACTTTGTTTCCTCGTCAGTTAACATCACCTTTCTATTGAGGTCCTAACAGTCAGAAGAGTGACTAAAACAAAATGGTTTAACTTGTGAGTGAAGGATCTAGGAAGGGGCAGAATTATTATTATGGATTATTGGACAGAAAGAGCTGCCAGACCTGCTCAGCTGGCAGAAAATGTGCTTATTCCAAGAAAGGTTCTTAGCTGCTTTTACAATCATACAAAGCCAGCACTCAAGGGCTTATCACTCTAGTGTCCAGCAAGTCATTGTTACTTACATTTAAAAGAAAAATTGCCTGTAACTGCCAGGTCATCTGCACAGCAGAATTTACATGTAAAATTCAAACAAGTTCAGGCACCCTTCACTTTGGTGAAAACAAGTCCAGCAACCAGCAAAGAGCCTAAACAGTGGCTGTGAACTGTCATATTTCTGGCAACCCAATCACCAGGTACCCTATTACAAACACCCTGTTGCTATAACGACAGATAATAGGATTAGACTTGAAAGACTGGTTAAGAATCACAAAGAATTTAATAACTGAATCTTATTCTTACCAGAATCAGAACCTATTTCTTCAGAGGTTTGTTTCTGTTCCCCCTGAAGCCAGTAGCAACATTCACTATCATTCCATTAAGAACAAGGTTGTGTCTTTCAGATTCTATCTTGATTTTAGGAGTTGTATTTTTTGAACTCAGAGTATATAAAATTCCTGGATCAGACTCCCTTCAAATTTTGACATCTCAGAGGAGACAGACAGCTGCCAATATGCAGCAGCAAACTGAGGTTCACTAGCTGATTGATTGCACTTGTCCCATTCCTTCAGACATAAGCAACTGAGGACCATGTGCTTAAGATGGGCAAATCCTTCCTAAAGCAGTAGCCTGTCAAAGTCTATCCCAGTCTTTTGCACTTTGAGACTTATGTTTTGCACATTAGGGTTTGTGCAAAGGGACCGATTAGTACCAAGCTGCACAGAGAGGAGCATCAAATTGGCAGAAGGCATAAAGCTGTGAAGCTGTGTTTTTCCTCTCTCTTCCTTTCCCACCAACAATTACTTCTTTTCAAAAATACTTTCAAGCAGATCTTTCTGAAGTAAAAAAAAAAAAAAAAAAGCAAGCAAGCTAATTCCTAAAAAAAAGTCTCTTCTTATTACCATACCCATTAGCCCTCTCTGAGGCAAGCTGCTGAGTCCAGAGTGCTCGCACAATACTGTGGCCTTTCTGGTACTACAAATGGTTATGAAGAGAGACACTCATTGTCTCATGCTCTGAATATACATTGCTAAGTTTTAGCTCTGTACCAAGAGGGTGAACTCTTGGTCAAGCACATGTGTTCCAGCCAAGTAAAGTAACCCCAAAAATTTACACAAGGATATACAGGGTAGATTTCCTAAGCCAGGGTGATTATTCTTAAATACAGGGCTATCCAACATCTTAGCTGTACCAAGAAATGGAAACACTGAAGAAAACTTAGAAGCATTTCCTCTTGTTAGGGTTCCACAACTCACCTCAGCAAAACAGACAGCTAGTTCAACACAGGAAAGCACTGCATGTCCAGAGCCCAAATGAACTACTTGCATGCTTTCAAAACTACTTGAACAATTTCACTCTGGAAGAACTGGCACCTGCACAATGTCAGCACTATGACATCAAGTGATATGATCTTGTTTGAGGAGTCAAGAACTGCTTATTAATAATTTGGATTTGTGTGGATTAAACTGACTGTTAAAAAGAACGTTGAAAAACATTTTCCATGGCTTAGAATTTAAAAAAAAATGTTGCAGGGTCACAGAAACATTATGTGCCAGCACCACTTGCTGTGCCAGTAATTTAAAACACATGAGTGTAACAAAGAAAGAACGTCTGCACATAATTCTCTTTTACTCCGTGTACTCTCCTTCTCTCTTCTGCTTAACCACAGCCTTCTTTGTCTCTTTCTTCACAACTTATCAAACCTACCTGTTACTTTCTTTCTCACACAGATATGCACACTAGCTGTTCTCTCTTTCTATGCACACATTAGTTTCTCCTTGTTCTCTTACAGGACCTCAAACACCCTCACAGATATCTTCCTCTGTCTTACAAGCTTTTTTTCTCTCTCTCTTACACACACACAACAGAGACACATAAACACCTGCCAAATCTAGCACAATTTGGCTATGGCTTTAACTGCATCTACTACTCAACAGCTTCATCAGTCCTCAGTGGCCAGTGCCCATGCTCAGTCCCTGCTGCTAGGTGACTCTGGACTGCTTTCCCCAGCACGTCCCACCATACCTGGGTTTGTGTTGTGCAAAATATGACATCTCCCCTTCTCTGGATGGCAGAGAGCTGACTGAAAATCTGCATTTGTATCTAGGGATAGTCCATGATTTTCCATGACATGGCCTCTTCTCACTAAAACAAAACTCGCAGTGAGTAATCTTGAAGATTTCTCCATGATTTCTGGAAGCGAACAGTCATAGAATCATGGAATCATTAAGGCTAGAAAAGACCTCTAGGATCATCGAGTCCAACCCTCAAATAAACACTATCACAACTAAATTGTGTCCTAAAGTACCATGTCCACACATTTTTTGAACACCTCCAGGGATGGTGACTCCACCACCTAACACCCTGGGCAGTCTATTCTAATGCTTCACCATTCTTTCAGGAAAGAAATTCTTCCTAATATCCAATATAAACCTCCCCTGGTGCAACTTCAACCCATTTCCTCTCATCTTATTGCTTGTTACCTGGGAGAATAGACCAACCCCCACCTCACTACAGCCTCCTTTCAGGGAGCTGTAGAGAGCACTAAGGTCTCCCCTCAGCCTCCTCTTCTCCCAAGTAAACAATCCCAGTTCCCTCAGCTGCTCCTCAGAAGCCATGTTCCCCAGACCCCTCACCAGCTTTGTCGCCCTTCTTTAGACCAGCTCCAGCACCCCCATGTCCTTTTTATACTGTGCCACCCAAAACTGAATCCAGTACTCAAGCTGTGGCCTCATCAGTGCTGAGTCCAGGGGCACAATCACTCCCATGCACCTGCTGGTCACACTGTTTCTGATCCAGGCCAGGATGCTGTTGGCCTCCTTGGCCACCTGGGCACACTGCTGGCTCTTGTTCAGCTGGCTGTCCACCAGCACCCCCAGCTCCTTTTCTGCCAGGCACTTTCCAGCCACTCCTCCACAAGCCTGGAGCATTGCCTGGGCTTGTGGTGACCCAAGTACAGGACCCAGCACTTGGCCTTGTTAAACCTCAGCCCATCGATCCAACCTGTCCAGATCCCTCTGCAGAACCTCCTGACTGAGTCATGCCAGCTTGTAAGTGAAATGTGTTTTGGTAGCTCTGCTGAGGCTGTTGCACACCCAGAAACCCTACACACACTCATAGCAGAGCTACAGTGGCTCTGCAGCCTCAGGACTGTGAGAAGCACTGCATTTACCAGACATGCATGAGAACTGCTGCTCTACAGCTGTATCATGGGTCTGACATCTGCAGCAGAATCTGTTTAGAAGGACAGAATGCACACGTGAGAAATTGCTGATCTGTAACACACAGTAATGCCAAAGCAGCTAAGAAGCACTGAATTTAACACAGTCATACACTGGGTTTACTACTTAAGAGAAGCACCATGTGGTAGATCAGCTGTTTCACAAACATGGGGCTTATTTCCACATGTTACAGAACATGTGTGAACATACTCCTCCCTGGGAAACTCTGGAAAGAAATATGGTTGTTCTGTATCTAGAAATTCAGCTTTAAACAGACGCTCAAGCTGGAATAGTGCTGCCAACTCAACAGTCTGCATTTGCTAATAATTTAGGCAAACATAACACACGTTTTTATGTTCCAGAGAAAGCCAAGGTTCCCAGCCCTCATCTAACTGGAGCTGCCCCTAAAGCCTCAGCTGTCAAGTGGTCAGGAACACCGCTCTGGCCCATCCCTCAAGCTCACATCAATAATCTGCTGAGCCAGCCCCTGTTGGAGAGGATAACCAATTAAGTCCAGTGGACCCATAAAACTTTATGTTCTTTCTGCTAAAAAAAAAAAAAATTTCCCTTTCTAACTGTCCATTTCTGCTATGGGAACACCTCCATTGCCCATAACTAAATTACAGCCTGTAGCGTTTCTTTGCAGACCATGTGCCATCTGCTGCTTCAAGCTGAGAAAGACATAGACAGAGATACAACTCACCATCTCATTCTCTTCTCCCTGGTTAAGTAGTGCATAGTGGTTCTTGGCAGGATTTTCCCCCATGAAGTGACCCTCTGGAGACTTTCTAGAGCACCCTCAGGACAGGTCTTCAGCGTTGTGTGGCTAAACTTCCACATTGAGGAAGTGCTCTAAGTACACACCTTCCTTATAACTCTGCTGATGTTTGAAGAATGGAGCTCCTCCCTCTCTGTGGGGTTAGCAGGTAACAGTCATCCCTCCTCCCTTCATTCTGTTGTTGGAGTGTTGCCACTGTGAAGGTACATGCCAAATTCCCTCAAAGACACTGCAAGAAAGAAAAAGATCTCACAAGTGTCTGCCACAGTATGGCTCTGGGTCCTAACTCTGACAGGTGCAAGCAAGTGCTGTTGGCATGCAACTTCCAGGGGAGGGCAAGAGGGGAATATTTTTCTCTGGGAGATTATGGGATCACTGGAGACCAGGAGTGTGTCCAAATAAGAAGGAAAATAGGCACTGCTGTTGTTAACGCTCTTAGCAAGTGGCCTCAACTAAGTGTCCAGCTGTGATCCCCACATATGCCCTTGGAGAAAAACTCAAGCCTTGGCACTGGAAAGAGGGGCCCCAGTTTGTACAGGTGGATTTACGCACTGGCTGTGTGTCAGGATTCAGCCATGTAGGATCTGGAACCAGCATTTTTATTCATTATTAAAAATATCATCACAGATTGTCTTCTGACCTCACCATACAGCTTTTGGAAACATCACTGAGGTTATTTACTCACTGCTGAGGGAAACTGGAGTTCCCCACTGATGACAGCAAGCTGGATACAAATGTCTCTGACCTTCAAATAAGGCCAAAAGGAAGCTGGCAGAAACACAGCACCGAGGGTTTTACCCTTTTTTTGTAAGTGTCAGGCTGCATTTGTTTATTAATCTTGTGATTCATCCTCATTCTCATTACTATTTCCTTGTCCTTCGATACTTTTTAAGAAGTTACACACCAAATATTTCAGGAGTGAGGTCAGAAGAAGCAAACCTGTTTTTTTGGCAAATAAGGAAATTAAAATATTATTTCTAGGGTAACTGAAACAGATCAAGAGGTACCAAGTTAGTTCCTATTCATCTGCATTTTATTTCCACATGGCATGGACTTGTGAAAGCCCTAGACATCTCAGACACCAGGAGAGACCACTGCCAGACCTGCTGTGGGCAGGCTCAGAGACACTGAGACAGGAGGAATGCAGGGAATGGGGAAGAGAAAATGAGGGACTGAGGTCAATCAATAGGAAAGCTGCCCAATGCCAACAACGTGAGCCAGGCACAGACCTGCAAACCAGGTGAGAGTGTGTGCACAGCACGGGGGCACACTTGTCTGTAAAATGCTGGTGACAAGCACCTTGCATTGGAGCTAAGCTGTGTGGTCTTGACACTTAACACGCTTTCAAAAGGAACCCAGATCAGTCAGAGGCTAGACAGGAAAGGATAAACCATATTAAACTGTATTAAGGGCGATTTGTTGCAAAAAGATCAAGGGGGAACAAGGTGCTTTCCACACCCCAACTTCAGTGTTACTCCTTCCTTCCCCACACTGCAACTCTGAGACTAGCTCCGAGCCTCTCAGCTTTTCCTTTCATTCTTCTGAATGTAGCAGGAATTCAAGAAGTATTCCTTCCAGCAGCAGGAACTCCAGTTATGACATGAGAATCACAATTTGCAATTAAAAATTAAAAAGAAATAATGCAATAAAGTCCATTTCTGATAAACCAAATTACACGGGAAAACTAAGCAGTGGTATCTAGAAGCTATAAAAGACAGGAAACAACTGCAAAGGTACCTTTTCCAAGGCTGGCTGATGATTTTGGGAAATGACTCATTATTTTGGGAGGTGCCAGGGCTGGAACACACACTTTTTCTGCCTGGTCAGCTTTTGCTGCTTTCCCAAATGTCAGCACTGCTGCTTCTAGTGTCTGCAGAAGACTCGGGTGCTGCAGGGGTCCCTGGCTGCTGGATGACTCTGCTGGATCTCTCGTCTAAGAGATGAGCTGCACGCAGAGTATCCCACCAGACCTGGGTTTTCAAGGAAGAACCAAGGTTCATCCAATCGATTCACTATTCACAGGCTTATTCCAGCTCCTATTGATAGTTTGTGCTCCTGCAGAACACCCTCAAAAGGGAGTTTCATATCTTCACAACTGAAAACAAAGAAAAAGCAGATTAAAGGTGTAAAACATTAACCATTTCCATACGTGGGCAACGTGTCATAATATTCCAGCAAAGTCTCTTAATCCAGAACCAATGAAGATGTGGAATTTGTTAATTTCTTAAGCAGGTTCACTTTCTGCTGGAGAAAACACCTGTAAAGCATCCTTTATTAGAACCTTCAGTCATACGATGCCCTCTACTGTTCAAAGTAAAAGTTACAGATTCAGTTATAAATAAAAACAGTTATTTGTATCATGTCCTATGGACACCGTAATCCTTATTTTTAAATTGAAATCTGCCTAAAAAAAACAGATTTACAAAAATAACCGGTCAAGTTAAAATACTGATGCAAAAGTACAATTTAAAACACAGACAGTCCCTCAAATTTCTGAATAAATGAATCTAAAAGCAAGCAAGCAAGCAAGAGACAAAAAGATTAGCCTCATCTCATCCCTACAGCTGTTAATTCACTCCCGAAAATACACATATGTATTACATCATCTTTGTGCAATGTATTTTGGTCTTAAAAATCTCACTGTATAAACAACAGCCTGACCTATAAAACACTCCAAATCTCTTTTCCTGCTTAGCTCAGCACGTGATGCCCAGTTCTGGGCATATCACAGAAGGGAAGCTGTGAACCAACTGATGACAGGCCACAGCACATAGAGTGAGAAAGGAGTCAGAGAAAACATGGTCTACAACAAAGAGAGATTTGGGGTTGTTTAACTTAAAGAAATGGAGGCCGAGACAAGCCACAATAACAGTATTCCAACACATAGAATCATAGATTCATTTAAGTTGGAAGGGACCTCCAAGATCATCAAGTCCAACCATTGAGCCATTAGGGCTCTAAAGTCCTCTGCTAAAACAGATCAGAATCTGTCAGGGTTGGAAGGGACCACGAGGATCACCCAGTTCCAACCCCTCTGCCATGAGCAGGGACACCTCCCACTAGATCAGGCTGTCTAGAGCCTCATCCAGCCTGGCCTTAAAGACCTCCAGGGATGGGGCCTCAACCCCCTCCCGGGGCAACCCATTCCAGGGTCTCACCACTCTCATGGTGAAGAACTTCTTCCTCATGTCCAGCCTGAATCTGCCCACTTCCAGCTTTGCCCCATTCCCCCTAGTCCTGTCGTTACCCAATATCCTAAAAAGTCCCTCCCCAGCTTTCTTGTAGGCCCCCTTCAGATACTGGAAGGCCACAAGAAGGTCACGTCGGAGCCTTCTCTTCTCCAGACTGAACAGCCCCAACTCTCTCAGTCTGTCCTCACAGGAGAGCTGCTCCAGCCCTCGGATCATTCTCGTGGCCCTTCTCTGGACACGCTCCAGCAGGTCCACGTCCCTCTTGTAATGGGGGCTCCAGAACTGGATGCAGTACTCCAGGTGGGGTCGCACCAGAGCAGAGTAGAGGGGGAGAATCACCTCCCTCGACCTGCTGGCCACACTTCTTAGATGCTAGCTGCGTGTAAGAAGAAAATACTGTTCCCCACAACCACTGTGGAGAGAGCTAACCTGCTGCAAAAATTTAAATCCAGTGTGAGGGAAAACTTTTCGTTATGGTTAGCAAGCACTGTCACCACCAGGGGAACACTCCAGGACCCGAAGTCTTTACAGATGGGTGAGGCATGCACTGCTGAGAAGGGACCTAACTGAGAGTGGTT
>NW_008619627.1:0-21012 GCF_000691845.1 Merops nubicus | reverse complement strand
TACAAAAAGATATAAAACAAGGAAGATGCTATAAAGATATAAAACAAGGAAGCAAACTACCCACTCTATCCATTTTAGACAATGGGAAGAAAAAGACACAGAGGGATATAATTTCTTGACAAGGAAGATGAGTTCTTTATCACCTACACCATTTCCCACATGCCTCTCTTCTGCACAGTTTAATAATGATGCCAACTAGAATAAAGCACTTGCTTAGACTCCCATAACGTGGCAGTGATATCACTAAGCAGTTACAAGTAAGATTTTAGCTGGTTTTGTTCCTGACCCTGCATCTAGAAGAAGCTAGTCTGCATGTTTCTAAGCATCCACAACTTTACATCATTCCCATCAAATTAATTTTTCTCCTAGTGACAGGTAACATTGCAAAATTGCACTTCAGAAGCAAACACAGTACAAACTCTTTGCAAAGATGCATAAAACGTCACCTCTCCTTATCCTTCTCTTCAAGAAGGAGCTATGATCTCTTACTGAGTATTTGCTGGTGTGTACCTTGCTTGAGATATCAGTTTATGAATATTAGACCTATGATTAAATTAGCATGGATAATACTAGGATGCTAATACTACTACTACTACTACAAAATGCAATAAAAATATGACCAAGACATTTCCATAAACATCAGCAACTTCAGTGTGAGCAGATTTCCTGGAGCATAAGGCTGCTAAGGCTTCTCTCCCATAGAGCTTGCCTGTCAATAACTTTTTATTCTTCACAGGCAACAAGAACAATCTTAGAATAAGTGTTTAAAGAGATATTTGTGGCTTTTAAGACCATGGAAACAGTTTCTGGGCTGTTGCGAGATTACAGACAAATCCCATCTGTCCTCCCATGTTCATCAGGGACACTAGGGAAATTTATCAGGAAGAATGGTTACTGTAATAATTTTAAACTCACCATGTTTTATTTTTAAGATTATTTTCAAATGTATTCAGACAAATTTATTAGGATGCTGGAAGTGTCAGAGAAGAGACAAGAACCTTTTTCTCATAACTGGAGTTTCATAACAAACGTTAAGTGAATGGTCTGAACTACTTGTCTTAAACAACTCTACTTTTTAGAAGAGTAAAACATGTCAGAAAGAGAACTACTATAAACTGAATGCAACCCATTATAGAGAAGTAGGGATGAAAAAAAGAAACACCAATAAGCTTGTGACTATGTATTTTTGGAAAAAATTGTCATCTATATACCATTAAACCTAGAAATCTGAACAAATAATCATAGAATTTACACAAGAACCTTTTTCTCATAACTGGAGTTTCATAACAAACGTTAAGTGAATGGTCTGAACTACTTGTCTTAAACAACTCTACTTTTTAGAAGAGTAAAACATGTCAGAAAGAGAACTACTATAAACTGAATGCAACCCATTATAGAGAAGTAGGGATGAAAAAAAAGAAACAGCAATAAGCTTGTGACTACATATTTTTGGAAAAATTGTAGTCTATATACCATTAAACCTAGAAATCGGAACAAATAATCACAGAATTTACAATGCTCTTCACCTTTTTCCCCCCCCTAATAATTAGATTTTTGATGTGGTATCTTTAATATCTTTACTTCAAGAACTTAAATTACTAAGAAGGCTCCTCCATGAGTTTTGAAGGCTTAAGCCTGTAAAAGCAAACAAAAACTCCTCTCATAACTGCAGATTGTTTCTGCACCCATACAGTTATCAAACTACGTTCCAAAATGAAACATTGATTTGATCCTTACATTTTAGACAATCTAATCAAAAATCACTTCTGATTATCAATCTGCTTCCTCACCTCTTCCTTAGGACCTATTCTCTAGGTTACAGGACAGGTAAATTTTTCTAATTTACACTTCAAGAATTAATGTAGTGGCTTTAATGAAACAGTCTATCAAAATATCTTTTTCCAAATGACTTCAAAACTAATTATAAATGTAATACCATTTCATTTTAATGCACCTTAAAACATAACATTTTCTTAATACAAATTTGACTCCAGGATCCATAAAGTAGCTGGCTATTGTCTCAAATTAGTCTTATTATCTTGTTTGCCTGATAAAGGAGTTACACTGTAGAGAATCGTGCATAAGCAACCAAGAACAATCCCATCAGTACAAGAAAATGAGTAAAAGAAAAAGCTACTACTTCTCATCAACATGCAGAAAATTAGATTACACAAAATTAGACATATGTCAATTAGCTTAGGAATTAGTTTTCTTCCCACCATTTGGCATCCACAGCATAATTACTGAAACATATTCTCAGAGCAAACCCAGGAAATTTAAAGAGTAACTGAGATATTATTTTACATGCTAATTAGTCTTTTTGTACATCATTAAAATGGCTTTGAATCCAATCTGCTTGAATAACTGTCTGCCCCAATAACGAAAAAGAGAATGAAAGTAATTATTATAAAGATTTCTTCTTCAGATCTTAAAAGGCACTAGGTACTTCAGGCCAGCATCTGGTAGCACACTCCTCAGGCATGCATTGTCATGGCTATCTGCATGCTGGCAGAGTCTGGGGCACAATAATGTCTTTTTCCTGTCTTCTCATGGCACCCAGACATAATCTCATCCTACAGTTTTAAACAGCCTCTGCTGACAGTGAGTCAAACCCACTTACAGGGTAATTTAGCCAGATTCCTCTAAGACATACTCATTGATAACAAACAAATCCAGTACCTGGTCTTATTACTAAGAGTCCAGGAGACTTAATGAAGGGTGGATTTTCTTGGAAGGCAGATGATGCAAGCACTCTTTGTGCCCTACAGCTATGGGGAGACCATGCTGCACCATATGCCCTTTAGAGCTGTGGCTGTGTTTAGAGGTGACTGAAGAGTCGTGTCCACCTGCCTGAGGGTACAACCTATCCCCACTTAGCTTTGGTGAGGGGGATTGTCCCCAGAGTCAGCCCAGGAGGTGATCCAACACTCTATAATCCAATCTTCCCACCTTGCTCTGGTGCCCACCCAAGTGCCCATCTGAAGTGGCCGCGGTGACGCCTGGGCCAGCTCAGCATTGCTGCCACTGGTGGGGACACCAGCCAAAAAGTGCAGCTCTGGAGCAGCAGGCAGGGGTCAGGAAGTTTCTGGATATAAATTCTTCACTTTTGGTTGTTATATGTATTTTTATAGAATAATGTGTTGTGGTTGAAGAATCTGTTACTGGGCTTTAGTGCTGACATAATTTACCTTGAATTTAAGAAACGAGGAATGAATAGACTGCAAGGAAAATGTATTCTACCAAGTGAGACAAGTCCATTAAAGCTTTGTGCCCAAGCACTTTCAGTTGCAGTATTGCTCAGGCTCTTCATGCATTTATCTCACTTGTATATACTGGTTCCTTGTGTTAAAATCTTCATAGGGAGATGCATTTTGCACTTAGTGGGGAATGTGGCCTTTGCTGCGTGAGAGGAAATTGATTTTTAAATACCTTAATTATTACTGTGGTCAGTCTGTGATGTTGCTAATTCAGCAGAGAAAAAAGCAGAAGTGTAGAACGTGTTTGTTCCAGCAATAATCTGACTTATATACACTTGTACATCAAACCTGGAAGGATGCTGGTCCTGAAGAGCATGAATTTCTCAGGAGAAGCCATGCAGGTAGTGACTCTACTCTCACTTCACACAATAGCAGTATCTTACCTGGAAAATTCTGCTTATCTAACCAGGAAAGAGTCATGAGAGGTGACATGCTAAGCACTTCAACGTGCCATCAGTAAACATCAAAGAAAAGGAGTACAGATAAAATTCAAGCTTTCTCGTTGAACAAAGGGGATTTCTGCAGCTGCAGGTATGTGAGATTTCACAGCCACAGGCACTCACCTGAATTTAATATCTAAGTCATCCTTTAAACACAGAAAACTTGGCCACTAGTGATGCTCCTGCCTATGCTTTATGTAGCAGCTGAGAGAGGCTGATGGGCCATGTGGTAACGTGAGATGGCACAAGAGCAAGTGTTGCATGGGCTGGGTGCCATGGCAGGTAAGGAAGCTTTTAAGCAGCCTTGTTTGTCTTATTTTTCCCTTTCTCCCTCAGTATAACTCTTCTGTCAAGGAAAAACTTCCTGTAAAACAGGAGAAAATGAAGGCATGATGTGCACAAGCTGTGAGTGACTGGACACCCATGACCCTACACAAAAAGCCACCTTACATGGTGCAAGCTGAAGATGTTCCATCTGCTGAGAGTTGTGGCATAGTGAAGCCAAGTGTAAAATTTTGCAAAAATGAGTACAAACAGAGCCACTAAAAAGGGGGGTCTCTGGATACTTCATGGCTCCCACGTTAAACCTCCCAGGGCCTCTCAAGCCCCAGACAGGCACCCCACTGTGGGACCTGCACTCACTCTGATAGCAGAAATCTCCCACTCCTGTCCCCACTGCCTCAGCTGATGCAAAAACAGGAGCAACATTTTTATTCCCCTCGACTTTTGCCAAGGGCTGATGCATTGCAGAGCATATATCCAGCAGTGCTCGTAGAGGGGAAGCAGCTGTCAGGTGCCCAGCTGCTGTGCTAGGGAAGGATTAAGGTGCAGGGGATTAGGAGGATTAAGCCAGAGGAATGCTTATCTGGTGTGGTCCAAATGTATTTATGGTAGTGGGTGGGAGGTAGGTACTCAGAGGAAAAAAGATGCCAGGTGCAAGCTGCACTCTTGGCACCAGTGTGCTCTGGTGCTGGGTAGCATGGCTATGCTGCTACAGGCATTTGTGCCAAGGAGCCATCCTGGAGCTCAGGTGGGGTGGAGTGGCTCTTGCCCATGCTGCAGCAAGCAAGCTCCTCTAAAATGGCCTGGTCGTTCTCTTGCAAGTTGCTTTGGTGTCTTCTAAAAGTTTCCTCACTAATCCCGACTGATTCTTCAAGAGAACTGCAGAAGGGCTAGAAACAAAATACAGGTAAATGCAGCTTAATGATGGAAAAGACTCACAAATGCGTGGCAAGATCATCAAGAGCTAAAACATCTCTCAGTACAGGTTCTCTTTATCTTGACAGCACTGCTGTTTCAAATCAGCTGTCACAGAACAAATCCATATCTCTGTGTGGACCTAAGGGCACTCACTAGTCATAATATAATTTTTTAGTTTGAAAAAGAAAAATCTCATCAGCTCTGGGGAAGTAAAACTCTTATAATGCCTTAAATAAAGTCTGGACCTAAGGGCACTCACTAGTCATAACTTTTTGGTTTGAAAAAGAAAAATCTCATCAACTCTGTACACTGGGAAGTAGAACTCTTATAATGCCTTAAGTAAAGTCTATCTTGATCCAAAACCAACTACAGAGCTGGCATACCTGTGCTCCCAAGTCAGCAGTCATCATTCTGGAGAGGGACCCAACGTTGTTTATGTGTTTTAAATACTCATTGTTGACAGATGGTCCAGATGAGGCCATGGCACTCAGCTGACATTTGATCAAGATTTAGACTGGAGTAACATGTGCTAAGATGGAAGAAGTACATTTGCTGTAGGTTGGACTCTGGCTGAAGAAAGCTGTGATGGAGAAAGGAAGATACTTCACTCCTCCTGTGGCATTCTCCTGTGGCCTTTTATCTAAACATTTCATACACAGAATTGACCAAACTGGCCATATAAATTCTATCTTTACAAAGATTTACCTCTTCTCCCTTTTAAATAAAGCTTCTTTTTAATTCACCTTGATTTTCAGTCTATCCTAGGCATAATTTACTCTCCTTTAAAAGTTGTGCAGGGTCATTTTTCTACTCACTCACTGTCTGAATTAATGACTGGCTTTAATCAATTACTTTGAACATTTCCTCCCATTAGTTTTCCTTTAAAAAGTACCTGAGTATTTAATAGCCCTAAGGCAGCCTTGTGATTTCTGACAAACAAAATGTGAACTAAATTCACCTGTTAGATCTCATCAATATCAAAAGAGGAAAAGAATTTTCCAGCAATATTCTAGTTTTAATTATTGAAGATTCTTGCAACTTTGGAAGCCTCAGTTTTACATATGTTGGAACATTTTTGACTTCTAGTTGTTGTCTTTCAAAATAATTAATATCCTTTAAACAAGTTCTTTTTAGAAATAACTTCCATACTTCTTTATATTGAAAGAAATCTATTAAGGTCCTTTTTATATTGCTTTATCTTGAGGGAAAGATTTTTTATGTTGCTGGAAATAAACTGGGAAACAAGAATGGAACTTAAACAGACATACTATTATATTACTGAATCATTGTACCTTATTTTAGACACACTGTAATTTACCATATTCATCACCAGCAATGTGTACATATATTACCATATAGAGAGACAGATATTCTTGAAAATAATTATACTGTGATAACTCACTGCTGCCAAAACAAAGATACTGGAAGGAAACCAATGGCTGAAGAGTTGCAGAAAAGGTTGCAGACATTTAAGCATCTATGCCCTTCTAGAGGAATTTTAATACTGTGAAAAATGAATCTTTAAAAACCACAGAGATGTTAGATGGTTTTTTTGTCAGGAATCACTATGTAGTCAATGAATAGAGCTTACCTAACTCCTCAAAGTTAGCTGATTTTTCAAAGACTCACTCTTCTCCTCTGACAGTACTTATTTGACTGACCTATTGTTCTGGATTTACCACTTCATATTAGTTCTCTAACAAAGCCAGAAGAAGGAGAAGAAATTAAAGCCTGATCCACTGAAATAATTACCATTTGCTCTGATGTCCGTAAGGCCAGGTTTCTATTTTGAAAGCTAGAGTATCTAATAATCACAGATTATTTTTCCAGCCACAGGTTATTTCTGTCTTGACAGAACCAGGTGACACACTAGCATAGAAATAGTGTGATTCTAAACCAGGAAAATGATGGGTAAGGGAGGAAGAGTTATCCTCATCAGTGAAGAACAATTCTAACACTTTTCAAAAGTTTCTACTTCCTTGGTGATTTTCAAGCTGGCTGACAGACATCTTTGCTTCTAGGAAGCTTCAAACGTACCCAAAATATCCCCAAAGGCTTACTACTTATCATCTATCTGTATCTAGATTCTCACTCCTGGATGACAACTTCACTCTGGACTCAGCTGCAATGTGGTTGTATAAATGGCAAAGGGAGGAGCAGGCTGAGTGCCATAATTACATGAATTAAAGCATGAAAGCATAAGGCCAGCCTGGCTTCTAACTTCCTCTTCCCACATTCCCTGGTGAATCTGACAGGGCAGGATGACATATTGTGTACAAACAGGAAAAACAAATCCAGAGGTATTTTCTGGAGACTCTACATTGATTTTGATTTGGTTTTGCATTTGCATTTGCTTTCACTTTTGTTGTTGTTGCTGCTGTTTTATATACATAACTCAATATGTTATTAAAGGATGAAGCCAAAATACTTTATCATTCTCTACTGGTTTGTATTCATCAATTCTTTTAAAGGGCATTTATTAACGCCGCTTCTCTTTTCCAATTTTTAATCCTTGACCACTTTTCTGTGTTGTTTATTATGTGCAGTAAGTCCTTCATTGCCTCATCAATTTTTATAACACATTGTCTATTTGCAAGTCTTCTGAAATGTCAGCAAACTGCTTCATTTTTCATCTTGGAAATCGGTTGGAAAATAAACACCTGGCATATTTAAAGGCAGCTAGCAGGCTGAATACACACCAGAACAGACCACTTTGTTTACCCAGGCTGACTTGTGGCAAAAGACAAATCAGAACGTTTCACTCAGATGTTTTTGCATAGAAATTTAGACCAGTTTTCAGTGTGTGGCTCAAGGGTCACCTTGCTGCCTAGACAGTCCTTCAGCAAACCTGAGAAGTGGCTGCTGATCTGAAAAAAATAAGTGATGCTGCCCATAGTATGTTGCTTGCCCAGTACAGGACCCATGGGCTAGAAAGGACCTCGTAGTCTAGACCACAAATAGACAGCATGTGAGATTTTACAGAAAGCACATACTGTGCATTTTTGACTCATCCAGTGAGGGCATGAGCCACAACACGTTGCTTTGAACTAAAAAAAGTGGAATAAGGAATTCATGCATAGATTAAATAAGACATAAATTTAAACTAGACAGGTTCCTAAACTGTCTTAGGCTCTCCTTAGATGGCTGATATTTTCTTGTCCTGGTTTGGGGTAGAACAGGTTTCGGGGTGGCCCTGACCCTAAACCATCACTTTTCTGTCTCCCATGCTCCCCTGTCTAGTACATTCTTAGAGCCAGCTCTCAGAAGGAAGGATAATCTTGGAAGGTTTCTCAACTAGATGGACATGGGTGACCTTTTTTGTTTCTCATTTACTCTTCTGCATAGTAATTAGAATTGGCAATTTCATCTCCATGAGATAGATACTCGGCCCTGGCCCTCTTATTTCAAAAAACAGATATGACTTTCTGCCCATGCTCGCCTGCCTAGTACATTCTTAGAGCCAGCTCTCAGAAGGAAGGATAATCTTGGAAGGTTTCTCAACTAGATGGACATGGGTGATTTTTTTGTTTCTCATTTACTCTTCTGCGTAGTAATTAGAATTGGCAATTTCATCCCCATGAGATAGATACTCAGCCCTGGCCCTCTTATTTCAAAAAACAGATATGACTTTCTAAAACATTTTCTTTCTTTTTAGATTTTCTAGTATGTTTCCAGCCATTGTATATGAAAGACTTTATATAAGGTTGCACAAAGGTTGCCTGAAACTATAGAACTTCTTGATCACAATCAAACAAATGTTTAACCCAGTTCCCAAAAGATAAAAAGACCATGAAAAGTGTTAAAACTACATCATAATATTTAATTATTAGGAAACCTGAAAGTGAAATAAACTTCTGAATTTAAAAAAATAAAAAAAAGCAAACTGTGTGGTGAATTTCCTCCCTAGATTTCTGATAAACATATCAAAAAAGCATTGCTTCCAACAGAAATGCTTGCAAGCCCTTAGAAAAATTCACTTTCTCCATTAAACAGGTATATGCACACATAGTTTTTTTTTACAATCTTTAACTATTTTTCAAACCAACAGAAATGCTTGCAAGCCCTTAGAAAAATTCACTTTCTCCATTAAACAGGTATATGCACACAGTTTTTTTTACAATCTTTAACTCTTTTTCAAAAATTAGTCTTTCCATAAGATCAGATCTTACAAAGATATTTTGGCCACTTAATCTGAAGGAGTGGCAAGATTTCACATGGATTCTTTTAGGATTTGTAGTTGTCTGGTTTGCACTGCACTGAAGCATTTGATTTTCTGTGTTCAAATGCCACATTTCTGGAACCAGGAATCAAATATCTCCCATAAAACCAGGACCCAAAGACTGTCAAACGTCATCTAACAGTTCTACCTTCTGTAACAATATCCATGGCTGCAATACTTGATTAGGGGCAAAAAGGTCTTCATTTTCATTCTATTTACATGCTTGAATGAATCTCAGAGGTGCTTCTTAAAATCCAGCATTTCTCAGAGACAGCAGGGTAAAGGGTGAAGGAATTCCAAGGGTTCACTGCACAGATGTTGTCTCAGATGAGTAAAGAGGAAATGTAACATAGAAGCTGAAGAGTAATAAAATTATATAGCTCATAATTTCAGAGAAATACCCTCAAAGAAGTAAGTGATAAACTGTGAAAAATGTCAGCTGACTCTTGTTTCTTCCATCTAAGTAGAGGAATTGTTCTTTCTAGTGAGTAATGATGGTCAATATTTAAAAGTTATGCTATATTTATCATATTAAAGCAAGTGGTTAGGAAATATAATGTAGAAACTCATTTATCACTTTTCTTTTCTTCTGTTTAACTTTTCTTCCTGAAAATTTATCTGAAGATCTATAGGTGGGAACAGATTGACCCATTCAGGCCCAACAAACAGGTGACTGTTCTCAGTGATAAGGGTATCAAAAGTAACAGAAAACTGTTGATAAAGAAATTACTATCCAGTATAGCAAGGGAATTAAGCACATGTAAAACTACAGACAGATATACTGCTTATGCTCAACAGTTTTCCTGGATCTGGTCCCTACATCAGTGTCCTAAAAAATACACTTTAAACAATGAGGCAATAACTACACAGAAAGCAAGAAGAGTCCCTTAAAATAGATAACTGATAGATTCTGAAACAAACAAAAAAAATCATTATAATATTTTTTCTTAAACTTGCTGATTCAGTCAAGGAAAAGCAGTTTCAGCAGCTCTGAAAATTACAGAATCAGGTCCAATAGCATCTAAGGTATCTGTTGAAGAATTTCTAACAAAATGAGCTTCACCCAGCTTGTATGAAAGGATGCTCTATTCCTGTACAGGTTACTTTTGACAGACACCTCTTCCATGACTCTGCTAAGTATAAATTCTAATTGCATTTATATAAATAATGGAAAAAAAAATTAAAGCAAGTATTTCTGCAGAAGAGCAGGTCTTCAGCAGAGAAGAGAACACTGGCCTCTAATATGCTTAGTGATTTCTCTAACAAATGAGCTTTTGTAGACAAGGAAGGCATTGCTTCATCTCCACATGTATCTTAAAGACTAAAACCTCTTACTGTTCTCTCTGATTCTTATCAAAATAGGGAAAAAAAAAAGAAGTTTCAGATGCCCCCTCAAGGGATGAATATGAGCTGGAAGTCCTAAACTGAAGGAAGCACCGATGCCCCCTCAAGGGATGAATATGAGCTGGAAGTCCTAAACTGAAGGAAGCACCTAGTAGTATCCTATCAGAGCAAACAGTAAGATCAAAGCCACAAATGTATCCTCTTCTTTTTCTGTTAACTTTCATAACTGTGTTCTATTGATCTTATTTTGTTCACCTTAGAAAATCTATGGAACTACAGGATTTGTGGGGGAAAGGAGTCTTATAGAAAAGTTCTTCCTAAGTGATGGAATTTTGGACCAAAATATGAATCAAAAAATAGGTGCACACCAGCAAATAAGCTCAGACTTGTGAGAAGAAGACCACATAAAATCTATTCCTTTACAGCAGGGAGGGTTAATATAAATTAATATGACAACAACAACAAAAGAGCTGGAGACAAAGGTTGCTTTAGATGTACTGTTGTAGGAACAATTGAATTCCCCAAGAATTCATTCTTCTCTCTTAAAGGATGGAGCTACTTCTAATTCTTTTTGTATCAGGCTACTAAAATATGGACAAATTTGAGTATTTATCGATTTTTTTCTTGTATTTCATCCATCTGGTTAGAAGAATAGAAAAGCAATCAGACTAGTCTTTTGAGAGGAATATTTGTGAGGAGGAAATGAGTCCTAAAGCACTAAATTACGTGTCTTATTTAATTTCCTAATTATTTATGAAAGAGGAAATAAGCAGGAAAGCACCAAATAAAGCCTTTTATTTAATCTCCTATTCTTTAATTTGTAAGTTTCATTTTTATTCACTTGGTCCAAATATTTTCTGACATCATACAAGGAAAATAATGACTGGCTGTTGAAGGACTCACAGCAACTCTACTGACAAACACTAAATAGTAAGTTTTATATTTCTAATAATACTCATGTGAGAGAAGAAAAACTCTTCACTTTTCCATTAAAATTCACTTAAAGTATCCTTTTTTAGATATCTGCATCCATATTTGAAACCCCTTAGAACACAACAGTGAATATTTCTACAAAACTCTTACCTTCTGACCATCTCAAATATGTCTTGTCCTTTAAGCTGAGCTGCTACTGAACTAGGACTTACAACATTAAGTAAGCACACAACAAGTATGTGATTATTTTTAATACCTATGGTTTCAAAACTCTATTAAAAAGCTAAAAAAAATCAAAAACTGTTTCTCTGTTACTTTAAAGTGCATTTCTTAACTACTCTTTTCTCTGTTTATTTAATAAGAACTGGTCTAATTTTAAAGTGTTTGTTTTATCCTAATACTTCCAAATAAGAGCAAGAATATGTAAGTTTCTATGGTCTCAACTTAATAATATGCAGGAGAAAAAAATTGAACATCAACTATAAACAATTGGATTCCACAAAATCATAAGATACTTGAAAATAATGCTGGAAATCTGCAGAATCCAATAGGGAATGAAATACCAAATATGTTTAAAAATATATGTTGGATTGAAACATATGCTCAGAGTGTATCTCAGCTTCACCATAAAGCCAGACTCAAGAGCTCATACATCCTGCATCCTTGGCTGCTGTGTACTATGATTTCAAGTGAGAGAAACCTTTGATGGGAGATGGTTTAAGGTGGAAGACTTGGCATAACTCATCGTGACACCAGCCTGGACTGTTGAAAGGCCAATGCCCCAGCATGTGTTCAGGCAACAGTGATATAAAACCCAAATCTAACATAAAAGGGATAATGTAAGCATAGCTGAAGTAACGACTGAGAATTGATGAGCTCTACCTATGACAGTAAGATACACATTAGTATTGCATGCAGTTGCCACCAGAACTGTAGGTCTCTAACAAGATACAGGAGAAATTTTGCTTTTCTGCCATGGGCAATCTTTGTCTTCATATTCTTTTAAAATTGTGGCTAGGAGTAGTACAAATACTTTCATCTTCCTACACAGAGCTGCAAGTTGCTTAGCAGACAAGGCATGTAATAACAAGCATAAAAATATGAGAAGTATCCAAGAGTTTGAAAGCTTTAAACTCATAGACCAGAACAGTGCAAAACATAAACAACTGCATATTTGAATCACCCATTTGTCTGTGCTGGTAACTGCTCAAGGAGACACAATAAATAAATCCTATTCAATAAAGATGTATAAAATACAGAGTCTTCAGAGATTGAACTATCATATCACCTAATTTGATCTTGTGTACATCACTTTACATAATTTAATTCATTTGGTCCCATAATGAGCCCAGTATAATGACCTCATATCTGACAAAATTATGTCTGCCAGGAAAGCAGAACATCCTACTTATTAGGTATTAAAAGAGGCAGAATTCCCCACTTTCATAGAGAATTTGTCTAAATGCTTAGTAATTTTTATGGATGTATTGCTCTATTTATAATTCAAATTAATTTACATTCCACTTCTATCTAGACCTTAGCTGTAGGATTACACTCCCTTCACTAGAGTGACATTAGTTAATAGCCAGTATTTTTCCTCTGTAAAGTTACTTATACCTTTCATTGGGTTAATTTTTATTGTTTTCTTTAGTAACTTCACTAGATTAGGCTCTGATAAAATTAATTTGCTTTCATTGATTAATTTTCTTGGATATCCTCTGTTTTATGAATAACCTTGAACATGTATACACCAGAACTAAGTATAGTATTCCAGTATTGCACTTAGAGTGAACACATCCTGTCTCCTACTCATTACTCCTTTGTAAATACATATTAGTCTTTCTTTTTTTTCCCATATTAGTGTGCTAATTCAGACCAGGAGTGTACCTTTGAAGTGAATCTCCCATTTCCCCCCACATTTACTATACATGGATTTACATCATAGTGTGGTCATGGAGTCTCTGACTGGGATTCCTTTCAGATGAAACCAGACTGGAAGATGGAAACCTCTGAAAGCAGCTGGAAACAATGCTAGAAGTTCACCAAACACATCTCAGACACAAAAGAACACAGTCCTTGGGACAAGGTTAGAGCTAGTTTGAACACAGAGAAAATAACCAAACCCAATCAAACCAAACCAGAAAAAAACTAAATATATATATTTTGGATCTCAGATCCTCAGTATCAGCTATATAATTCCATAGATCCAGTGCTATTGGTCCATTCTACTTGCTAGGCATACATATAAGCCCAGGATCTTTCTCATTGTCCTTACAGTGTAGTACACACCTCTTCCAACAGTATGAGCTACAGTCCATCCTTTTATTGTCTAAATGCATTTAGGGAAAAGATATTTTGTCTAAAATATCCTAAAGTAGCAACTTATTCCAGCTTTGTGTAATGTGGCTTCCTGCTTTCTTCAGTACTTCTCACACATAGCTGATGCTGTCAGAAAATATATACATTTAGAGTTTATGTAAAAAGTATTTCAAGTAGCATCCACCTATTCTTATCAGCTCTTTAATTTTGATGCTTACTGACAGGAATAGACCATATTAAAAAATGAAGGGTAAGATACAAAGCAGCGATCAGCCAGTTCAGGGAAGATATCCCATGAATCAGGGGAGGAGTCAAAGGTGTGACTGACCTTTGATGACACTGCTGCAAGGCAGGAGAGAAACAGGGCAATGAGGATGGGAAATTTATCATCACATTATTTAAGTCAACAGGAGAGAATTTCTCAGCAGACACAGTTGCCAGAGCAGATATCTAAAGAGCACTAATTAACAAGAATTAAGCAGAGCAGGTCAGCCTTACTATCATTAAATTATTTGCTGTGACAGATTCAGCATTTGTAACATTAAAGACTTAATTATAGAGAAATTAACTCCAGGGTTGCTTAATGAGCTGTATAAAAATATTTTAAATTGAAATTCAAATTGTCAAAAACATATTCAGATTTTTTTTATCTACTTCTGTACATTCAACTAATTTGGCCCAGAGCAAAATTCTGAAATACTGGTAATGTTTGTTCACTGTTCCTGCAATGTATAACAGTGTTGGTTACATAAGAGTTTATAATTATTATAGAAGCTAGGAATCATGCTGTGGTGAGATTTTTAGAAAGCAAATACTAGATAATCCTGGACTAAACTTCTATATGATGTTTCTTTCCAGTGGTAGGTTTGTATAATCTGCCTTTTCCCATCTAGTCCTGTTTTCCTATATAATATCCATGGGATTCTGCCAAAGATCTACATGTGGAACTTCTGTGTCACTTATTAACTCTATCAAATTATATACTAAATATTAAGTGAAAGAAATTAGCTTAATGTCCAGCATGTTCAAAGTCTTTGCTAATAAATTGTTCAAAAGCATTGATGTACACCTAAATTTGCAGTTCCTTTTATTCTTAGGCAACTCCATTTAATTCTTGAAACACCTATTCTCATGCAAATATAAATCTATTAATTATCATAGACTGCAAAATTCTCTTCGTAATTCAAACTTTAAACTTCTGTCTGAATTTTAGGCATGAGATGAATCAATCTTTCTCATTTGTATTCCCATGTTTGTGTATAAACAATGGATGGTGTTTCTGAGGACTTGTAAGAAAGGGACTCATTAAATTTGACTGCTTAATTAATCCAACATCATGTTGCTGTGCTTCACACAGTTTTCATCGAATTTAATCTTTATATGGTATTGTGGAAATGTCATATAAAAGGAAAGGGGAAGTAGGCAAATGGAAATGGGAGACATCACAGGAAACAAGGTAGAAATAGAGCAACAGCAACGAACAGGAGAGAGGCTGTGGTGCACCAGGATAAAAAACTGTCATAGACCATGTTCCTAAGAGCATTTCCCCTTTGAATAAAGTAAAAATGATGAGGAAATAACTGTTTGTACCCACTCACCTGCATATATCTGGGCAGGGATAAAAACTGATGTTTTCTGCTCTTTTGCCACTTTTGCAGTTATACAATTCAAAGCACAACTAAGCCCTTAAAAGACAGCACGAGAGCAACCTTTCAATATTGATGCTGAAGAATATTTATAGCTGACCTGGAAAAAGAAAGCTTTAGGGGGGAAAAAACACACCATTGCTTTCTGTAACATCTCCCACCTTGAGGAGATGACAACTACAATTTGCTAAGCAATTGCTAAGTTTCATGTTTTGGTTTTGAAACTTCAGGTTGATGTTGTTTCAAGACAAGGTTGAGTCCTCTGGCAAATCTTAAAGGAACAGGTTTCTATGGCACTAAAGGTGCTTTCTGAAATTTGTTGGAAAGAGAAAAATTACTATATGATGGGAAGTGTCACTGGAAAAAGAATGGACTGAGATGCATTTTAGGAGCAGAGGAACTATAATAATAATAGGTGAAAGTGAAACTTTTACAGGATATAGAATTAGCCACAGAAAAGTCTGTCCATGGATAATCTTGTATTGAGAAATCTTATGTGGGGAACAGGTTTTGATAAATTTCAGCCAGGACTGATACCTGGTGCTCTAGTTAAGAAATTCCTTTGGCAAGAAAGATTTTAATGTGTCTTCCTGGATGAGAACTTCCACTCTCCCTAAAAACCTTTCTGAATAGTTCCCTTGGTAGGGCATCCTACGAAATGCAATCTCAAAACCAGACATTGTGGTTTTGCATGAGTTTGGGGGGTTTTTTGGTTTTATTTTTGGGGTTTTCTTAAATTAACTTAGTCATTAGGGACTACCTAACAGGACTGTCTGCTTCCAATTGTTTTTTATGCAGAGAATAATATGCTTCAGAAAAAGAAAAATCTTTGAAATCTGTTCTCAATGCTGCCACTGAGGCAGTGATAGAGTTGGAGATACCACTTCAATGTTCTTGCACAAGAAAACTGAACAAGGGATAAGATATTATGCAAATAATATGCAACCACATGATTGAAAGCTTAAATTTGAAAAGCATTTTTTCCCCACATTTGCTAAATACATTAACTAGAAGAAGTCTCCAAAGTTCAGAAAAAAAATAGAGATTGCTTGTTGATTTCAATTATGAAGGTGTTTTGTGGGGTTTTTCTTGGTTTGGGGTTTGGGTTTGTTTGGGGTTTTTTGGGTGGTTTTTTTTATGGTTGAATGGATTCATGTGAAGCCTAAGAATTACTCCTAAGCAAAAGTACTGACTGTGACTTCGACTTACTCTTACCGTCCATAGCAAAGTTATTAAAACTGTTAGAAAATAATTTGTTTTTTTCAATTGCATTCAGCAAAATGGTCAAGACTCAAAATTGAACTCATAACATACTGGGGCAAGTGACCAAGACCAGATATTCTCTCCAAAAATCTTGATTTATCAGAGCACAGCAGAACAATACAGAACTGTATTGGAAAAAAAAAAAAAAAAGAAAAAAATTAAAAGAGAGTCCTGAAGTATTAAGTTTTCTGCAATTTGAAAATATCATTCCAGCCAAAGAAGTTTATTTATGAAATAAGAATGTCTTCTCTCAGTCCCCTTGTTAAATGAATGAGGTTTACGTGGGGTTTTATAAAACATTGTGCTCTATATTTTTCTCATTTATTTCTGTATTCCAGTATCACGTGAATTTTCTCCAGATTTCCCTATATTTACTCTAAATTCCCTCTACAGTCACATCTAATTGTTGATATGAGTCTTGTTCTGGAAGTATCTCACACTTTTGACTAACATTGGAGCCAAGTGTGAATCTACTCCTACTCTAATCATTTAAATTAGAAATTAGGTGGGTTGGTTAGACATCAAAACTCTTCCTTATTTTTCTTTGTGTTATTTCACCCTCATCACCTAGCAGATAGTCAAAATGTTGTCTTGCAGTTTTCTTGTGTTTGTAGGAATATCTGGTGATAGGTTAGGCGTGTCTTTGGTGCAGTTCTGTTTGCTCATGAATATTGCACAAAGTTATGTTTTCCAGATATTTTGGCAAGAATAAAGTAACAGTAGATCCTTCACTCATAGATCCAATTTTCTTTCAGCAGAACTTCACCAAAATACAAGGGGAGTTCTGCTTTTTTATTTCATGTCAACGAAAGAATTATTTCTCTAATAATCATCATGATCATCATCATGATCATCATCATATTTTAGAAGGGAAGTTTTTGCCACAGCTTTGTTGTTACAGACCAGGGCTTTTGTTCAGCTCCTCAATTTGATCTGAAATGCAGGTGGCCATCACTGGATATGAGGTCTCTGAGGCTTTTGTTTAACCTATGAACTGCCACTAATGCTCACCTATGGAAAATTAAATATTATGGAAATCTAAATGATTTAACATCTAAGTTTAGGCACTTCTTTCAGAATGTGGGTGGCTGCAGGAATACTTCATCTACTTTCCATTAACATTTCCTCCATTTTCCCCTTTTCTGCACTAATTTTGTTAGGGATAATTGCTTGAGGAAATACTGCTTTAGAAATTATTAATACAACCTCTTACATTTTGTTTTAAAAGGTGAACATCATCATCAAATATTTCCCCCAGGTTTGGCATTTAACGTAGGCATCCCTAATTTTTTTCTTTATGTTTAGAAACTTGTGTTCATTTTGAAACCAGACCACCCAAATATTCTATTTATGTCCATTTATCTCTATGTGTCTAATTCCATTTCTTGCACAAGGAAATTCCAGAGGGACAGGAATGATTCCCCACAATGCTACTGGAGAAAGAGATAACTGCTGCTCATATTTTATGAACATGAAGTCCATCCTTTATTCAATGAACTAAGGGAAAATGACATATTTTGGAAAAGAAAACAAAATCTTTGGGGCTCATGAATTGTAACTTTTTTCAGAATTTAGAGGTTTAGCCATGTTGTACCTGTAAGCTGTACAGTATCATCTCTGAATGACCAGTTCTGCTCCCAGCCATGGCTGAAACTGTCCAGATTTATGTAGACAGCAGCCTAAAACAATCGAGAAAAGATTCTTCCAGAATCAGTGGCAGTATCTGAGAAGACTAAATGGCTGCCAGCTTGGACTTGTATTGAAGTAAGAGGTGTAGTAATGTCTGATTGTGATAGCTAAAGCTGGTTTGTGATTTGAAGCAAGCTGAGTATAATCCATCTGTCTCCTTTGAAAAATGACTCTACAAAAAGTGACCATTTCAGGCATCATCTACACAGCTGGACCAGTAACTGCTGGTGTGCACTTTCCTCTTCCAGTGACTTCTGGAATATAGTGGGGATGCCTTAGTGTTTAATTATTATTTAAGTCATCTCTGTAGTAGTTTAATCTAACCTGTCCTTCCTTACTGAGAAAAGTTCTCAAAAAAGCTAAAGAGTTTGAAAAAGTAATGCTCTAAAATAATAACCTATGCCATTATAATTGCTGTATGCATGTAAGTTATAATTCTGTCTGAAATACAAGGCTTGTGCATCAGAAACAGTGTGGTGAGCTGCAGAATCAAGGAGATAAAGGTCCTCACAATATACAAGTAATGGGGAATCTTCTACAAGACTGCTTCTAGCTACAGACTATCCCACGATTTCTAGAAGTGGAAGGTCCAGCCAAAATGGTTCCATGAAGAATTACACATGAAAAGAAATACTCTTGAAGATTCAACACTATTCCTGACCCTCTTTTTGGACATCAGTTCCTCACTTTATGCAGCTCCTTAGCCTTCCAAGCAGTATCCATTTGAACTCAAAGTGACCTTGGGGTCTACGACTTCAGAAGTAGCATGGTCCTCCCAGTAATGGTGTGAATTAGCAGGGAAGCATTCTTAATTTGTTTATTCGTTGATGAGCTCTTTATTCCACATGCTGTCTGGAGATAGTGTCATTAAATCCATGATTAACAATCAAATGGGTCAATATAACTGGAAAGACATTAAGTAGAAAGATGTAGTAATATGCAGAATTACTTTGGGGTTTTTTTTCAACATTATGCACTTTTTAATTAAGAAATTTTTTTTGCTTTATAGTCAGGCAAAACAAAATACACTGTAGAAAATAGGTACATGTATCCACATGTCACTAATAATAAAGCAGAGCCTGTAACTTAAAGTAATTTTAATTAATCAGATTTTAAAAATATAATTAGATTGCGTAAATATCTGACATAATTTCAATGGCAGATTCATAGCATTTTAGTATGGCAATTTCTAGTCATTAGGCAGATCATAGAAATAAATAAATCTTTAATATAAATGTTTTCTATAAAATCTTCACTGCAAATATATTTTTTTTAAAAATTTAATATTAAAAATCACTTTAGTGATACAAAATTTTTAAATACCAAAAAAATATATAAGAATTACTTTCCTTGTTAAGATAATGCTTCTCAAGGTTCATTTGTGATTTTATAAAGAAAGATTAATTTACATTAATTAAAGGTGCATTTATTGGGGTTGGAGGAAGAAGGCTTCAGTAGTTTTCCTCAGAAACAAAGCAGAAGCTCCTCATTCTGTGCACAATCATCTTTTTGAAGGACTATGCAGGTATCAGAGTTTTTATTGCTAAACCTTTCCTTCTCTTGCAGTCTTCTAATTGCTAAAGAAATGACACTTTGGCAGAAGAAGGTTGCCATCCATTCCCAAAATACAAAATTATTGGTAATGGGGATCCAATGTTACTGCTGGAGTACAGTTCTGCCCTCATGCAGATCAGGGAAGACTACGAACCCCTCAAGGTGATGCCCTCAGCACAGAAAGAAAGTCTGACTGAAAAGCACCTTCCCTGAACTTAGGATAAACCCACCTCATATTCCATTTTTATTTTTTTTTTTGGCAATTTAACCAGCCAATTAAATCAATCCTTTCAAGTGGCAGAGCTGAATCACACTGCCTCTGGGTTGCCTGTTAGAACTTTCTTCTCCCTTTCCTTCTTATTTCTTTTACATTGTGCCTTTTAAGATCTTCTAAACACTTCAGGGCAGAAAGTGATGCTGGTGTGAGACACACAATATCTTCTTAGCTGACCTACTTAATACAATTGTTGTTAGGGAGTGTTGTTACCTCAAAAGATCCAGTGCTGAGCAGCACTGAAAACTACCAAAATAGATTTATTTCCTTTCTTATAATAGATTCACATGTTCCTAACATGCTTAGTATCTTACAGACAGTATGTGAGTCATGTTTAATGTATTTTAAAAGGCATTTTTTTTCTCCTCGAGCCTTAGGGTGCAATTAAATAAAGCCAATATATACAAAACTAGTGTAGGAAGGCAATGCCTAAGCACTTTGTATCCCAGGGCAGCACTATGGATGGATCCTTCTTTTCAAAATTCTTAGATTTTGCCATAAATATAAGTGGTTTTGACAGGAGGTAAATGTTTAAGCCTGTCCTTTTTTTGACCTGAACATCTCCTGTAGGGCTCAACATTCTTGCTAGACATAAAGACAACTAAAGAAGCACAGGAGAAAAGATGAGTTCTAGAAACTGTTCTATATACTACACAAAGGGGAAAAAATCTGTTACAAAATTAATGCTGAATTACCTGTCTCAAAGTTATGAGCATTTCTGCTTGAGCAGATCATAGTTTGATCTTCTTTTCTTCTCCTTTTCTTCCATTTTTGCTTGGGAGATTCTCATGTCCCAAACTCGGTAAGTTTCTTATATCTATCAGTCATTTTATTTACCCTGAGATTTTTTAAAGATCATTTCTGCAAGAGGGGG
>NW_008619626.1:0-1092 GCF_000691845.1 Merops nubicus | reverse complement strand
TGGGACTGGTGCTGTTTAACATCTCTGGGACACAGAGAGTGGGATGGAGTGTGCTCTCACCAGCTCTGCCAAGAACACGAAGCTGTGTGAGAGGGATGCCATCCAGAGGGACCCTGACAGGCTTGAAAGGTGGGGACATGCAGAGCTCATGAAGTTCAACAATATCAAGGGCAAGGTCCTGCACCTGGGATGGGGCAATCCCAAGCACAAATACAGGCTGAGTGTTGAGCAGATTGAGAGCAGCCCTGCAAGGACCTGGGGGTCCTGGCAGATGAAAGACTGAACACGAGCCAGCAATGTGCACTCATAACCTAGAAAGCAAATCACAGCCTGAGCTTCATCAAAACAAGTGTGGCCAGCAGGCTGAGGGGTGGGATTCTGTTCCTCTGCTCTGCTCTCGTGAGACCTCAGAGTATTGTGTTCAGCTCTGCACATGAAAAACACAGACCTGTTCAAGGGTGCCCAGAGTAGGGCTACAACAATGCTGAGGGGACTGGAGCACCGGTGAGGAGGAGCTGAGAGCATCAGGCTTCTTCAGCCTGGAGAAGAGAAATCTCGGGGGAGACCATACATGAGCCTTCCAGTACTTCAGCAGGGCCTGCAGGAAAGCTGGGGAGGGACTCTACCAGGGACCAGAGTGGTTTTCTTACTTAACTCTAGGATCTTCCAAGTATTTTGAATTTTTTTTCTATTAAATTTAATTTTGTTTTTTTTCTCAAAGTTGTTGACATATTCAGATAAATAAAGGCAACTAAATTCAGACTGTGTAAGGCAATTCTCAAGACAATTTTGAGAAAGAACAAACTTCAGAAAACTGTCTAGTTTGAGTACAGAAAGCACTGTTCTGTAACAGGAATCGAGTGTGACGAGAACACCCACAAAAAAGAAAAGTTAGTTCATGGTCACCTCTCCAGCTATGGTTGTAACTGAAGACTTGAACTAGAATGAACACCTACTTTAAGTTTCTAAACATACTAATTTTAAAAAATCATGTAAAACCTGCACACCACAGAGAGGAGCTACAACAGCTGCACACTTCAAGAGACAGTGCGTATGAACTTAGGCAGTAACTAGTAGCAGATACTGGGTCCA
>NW_008619625.1:124162-143186 GCF_000691845.1 Merops nubicus | reverse complement strand
CCAGCCCCTGTAACCATGACACCTCCCCATTTATTTATTTATCTATTTAGATATATCTTTTGGATCCCTTTTTCTACTCAGTAAGGCCATAATGTGCTGTGGATGTGTTGCTGGGATATATTACAGTACAAACAAATCTTGGACTGTGACAGTGTTTTGGTTTGGTTTGGTTTGTTAAAATGCCACCTGCCACTGAGATTCAGACATCCCAGTGCAAAACTCTCATAATTTGCTTTCTTTATTAAAGTACAGCCAAACTTCTGTCTTCCCAGTATTATTCCTTAGATAGCTGTAGGTACAGAGAGATCATGCTCTCACTACATTATTTCAATATTTTTCACAGTGATGAATATTAAACAATTCTAAAGGGTCAGTAATTTTTTCCTAATTTTTAAGGTGCTGAAATATCTGATGCACCAGCTGGCTCAGGATGAAAAAATAACTCTATTTACTTAAGGTATTATAGTAACAGAAGTGGCAAATGCTGAACTATTTTCTTAAATCTGTACCTTCATCTCTGCTAGGCAGCTGATGCAATTTTGAAATTATTATTATTATTAAACATAGTTTTTTAATTAATTATTGATAATTAAGGTGGATAAATTAAAATATATTAAAGTAACTGTTTAGCTCTAAAAGAACCATAAGCAAGCCTCTGTTGTATCTCATTGTGGAAGAAACCCCTCCAAATTTGTACACTTCTCCCTCATGTCTGAGGCTGTGGATTTTTTTTCTGGTTTTGGACCCAGTTATTAAAAAAGATTTAGGATACTTAAACATAATGCAAGTAAAAACTCAGAATTCTGTAAGTAAAAAATCAGTCCTACATTATATTATATTACTATTATATATATCTAGTCAATATAGTTATAGTGACTAGACATGTTTGGATAGGGATGTGATCTAAAGGTGAAAGTCTTAAACCTTTCTTTAGAACTTCATTAGTATAAAATGCCTTTAACCTGATGGAACTACAACCATAGTTTATTGATTTCATTTTCTTGGTAGAGGTGTCCAGTGTTTTGATGAAGGTTTTTCCCCCTCTTCTTGGGAGTGTTGATCATTTAGTAATCCACAGATAAGTTCTTAGTATTCATTTAACTTTTAATGCTGTAAGCATCTGGACAAAACAAGACATCCTTGGTTCCCTGTAGGCATTGCCATATGTTTAAAGTTTGCTCATTAAATGGAAAAAAGGCCATTTCAGTTCAGTGGTATACCCTAAAGGGGTTTGTTTTCAGATTTTTGATAGATAGTAAATGCTTTTGTGTTAAGAACTTCATTATATTAGGAGTGGGTTGTTTCTTCTTCTAACTATATGAATATAAATTTTACATTGAACTCTATACATTTTCTAGATTTTATTTGGAGAACCTGTTCTGTGGCAAGAGCTCTGAACATGAGTTCATCATTATAGAGCTGGTTTTGTTAAAAGCAGAAATAAAATTGTGAGGGCTCTGTAATGCGTATTAAACATATTTTGGAACTGACTTGCAGAGAAATGTTCTTGCAGTCTAACACTGTAAAATTCTCAGTTTAACAGAAATAGCCTACTTTTGTCAAGACAATACACATAGGCTTTTCACACAAGGGAAAGTACTTTGGCTGGGACGGAGATTTTAAACTTTTTTTGTAGGCAAACCAATATAATTCCTAGAGTGGGTACAGCTACCTCACAACTCTATAAATTATAATAGGTACAAATGAGAACAATCTGTCCTGTTATAAGCCATTTTTTTAACTAAATATACAGCTGCAGCCATAATAAGATTTCTGTGTTGTATGAATGATGTTAAAATGTCATCATTAAAATGGCACAAATTTTGGACATAGTCATACAGAATGAATCAATGAAGTTTTTCAAGCAAGAGGTAGTTGAATATATTTGACTTGATGAAATACCTGATATCATTAGATTTTTAAAAAAATCTCTCCATGGAAACCTTTTCATTAAAATAAAATGTCAAGCTATGTATTCTAAGACAATCAGAGAACAAACAGTACTGAGAGACCGAGGTCTCTTTTTTTTTTTTTTACAGTAAAAACTACTCTGCCAAAACCACTGAATACCTGTATCTAAGACTTATATTGTTTCCACATACTGACATTTAAACTTACTGCTTTGTGAGGAAAATAAAGACTAACTGCAATTGTAAAGCTATTTCTTAGCCTATCTTGAAATTCCTGGCACTGGTCGTAATTTTAAGGAATTTAAACCTTATGTTGGTGGCTTGCTCAAGCTTTGACCAGTGTCCTCCGTTCAGACTGTGCCTTGCTATTTTTACCAATACTTAAAAGTATAGTTTCCTGAACTGTGGGTCCTAAACTGTGATATCTGTACCACTAACCTGTTACAAACATTAACTGTTCTTGTTGCTGCATCTACTCATGGTGATACTTGAGCATAATAATTTTGGGTAGCCAAAATTAAATGCCAAGGGCAGTCTTTTGAGTTAGGATAGCTGTACACAGTGTCATAGAAGATGAGCAAAGAGAATGTCAGTGGGATTTTCATTTAGATGAAATTTTAAATTGTGAGATTTTGATCTGCACGTTCTCATCAGCTGTTTATGATCTGAATGGTGGAAGCATTTTGCAGTTGTTTTGGATCTGTCTATACATCCCTATGTTCTAGACTGTGTTGCCTTTTTTATTTTTAATTCAGGCTGTATTCATTACAGTCGGTATGTTCTGCATGTCCATATTTTCATAAGCACCACTCGTGCTGTCAAAGAAGTCAGCTTAGCTTGGCAGAAGTTATCTGTTTCAGGGTAAGGCACTGCTTTTTATCCGGTACCTCAGGTTCCAGAGAAGGACACCAAGTGATGCTTTTGCTGGCTTTCTTACATCTAGCTCTTTGTGTAGCCTGCCAGCTGATAACACTGCTGTCTCATCCCCACCCAGGAGTGTGGCCAGGAGTGACATCCACAACCTTAAAAAAGAAAAATATACTAACCAAGGGTAGTCTTATTTGTCTCCTACCAATATAGATGTCATAGATGGTAGGGCTAGTTCTCAGAATATTAAAAATCTTTCCCTCAAGTATGTTGGTGCTCTCTTGGGTTGTGGTTTGGCTGTCTCCTCAGATATTACCACCTGTATGACTAAGGGGATGTAGAATATTGCACTGTCTGAACAACATGTTCATTCTGAGTGTTAATGTTGTCTCTGTTTTGACTTGCTTGAATTTAAAAAATTAGTATTACATGGAAGAAATTAATTCCCCTGAAGTTAGTTTTTTCATTTCAGTCAGGTCTAATTGCTTGCTTTCTTTTGAAGTAACAAACTTGGGCAAATAGGCAAGATGTGTTTAACCCAAGATTTGCCTGGTGTTTTCTATGGTGCTCAAGGGTGGGAGAATGATTTTGTTTGTATATTCAGTCTCTTCTGGATCTGTAGATATCTCTGCTTTAGCTCAGATCCCAGACTTCCAAGCTCCTTCTGAATATGGTTAGGAATAATTTGATACAATTTTGTAAAAAACAGTCACCAAACTGCAAGACTGTCTGGTTATCTGCATAAGTCTCCAGCCTCATGGAACTTTCTATTGACCTCAAATTATGAGATTAAGCCTCTGTCTGAGGTGTAGCAGTACTTCTGGTACACAATTATTTTATTTCTCATAAAATGGATTTAAAATAGTGTAGTCAGGTGCCATCAGAGGAACAGTTTATGCATCTCCTGTCTTATAGGATATGTCAGTTCAGCCAATTGTAAGATAACAGGCTGAATCTTGATTTTATTCTAGGCTAATAGGAAAGGATATTTAAATGCTCTGTGGTTTTGTACAATATTAAAAATCCTAGGCAAAATAGCAACTCATGTAAGCAAATGTGCTTCCATTGTGCAATAGTCATACTTTATATTTCACTTTTTAACTTACACTTTAAGCAATATATTTATTATGTGGTGTCATACATGGGGTTTTTGGTATAAGACAATGTCAGAAAAACCCATCAAGTGATGTACAGGATTATTTATTGAGGGTGGATTTTTAAGATAAACTTATCTTGCCTTATTCTAAGGCTTTTTGAACAGTGTCAAGACTTTTTTTTTCATTTTTCTTCTAATTTGCCTGCAGCTCCTGACCTTATGATAATAATTCCTTAACATGCATTCATATTTATTCAGTTGATGTTATAGTACATTAGACCTGGTTTCACCCTATCCCTCTGGCTAACCCAATTAAGAGGAATGCAGGATGAAGCTGTTCAGGTTCTCAGCTATGATCAGAAACAAGAGCCAGCAGGTCACCTCTTTGGTTCTGCTGTTTTCTTCTGCCTCACTGCTTCATTTTTGGCAATGTAAAAAGCTGTTTCCTGAAATTCAGGCCCACTGATGAAGGCTAAGACTGCTGACACTGGCATTTTGGCAAAAGAGTGATTCAAAGAGGAAATTAGAATTCAGAAGCTCTATTTACTTCAAGTAGAATGAAATAGCTAGATTAAGGTTATTTTAAGCTTCTTTTAACTACAAATTGTGTAGTCTTATTTAAAGTATTCGTATTCTGCTGGAAAACTTTTCCTTCAGTTTAACTCTTAAGTTTCTCTTCTGATATTACTTCTTTGTAGCATATCTCAATTTCCAAATCCCATTAAAGAGAATTGGCATTTTTTAGCTTTGTTATTTAAAATTTAACTGTTATACTTGAATCTTAATTTTGTACAATGGGCAGAATTTTCCTGTATACTTCAGAGAGGCCACATAGCTACGAACCATTTTTCCCTCTATGCTTTCATAAAATTAATTAGGGGGCCTGAAAGTTTTTGTCTGTGTTAGGTGAGAAGGGGAGAGAGGAGGTGGGTAGTTTTTTTGCCAGTACAGGTACTCATTTTGTGCTGGCTGGTGGTGTTTCTGCATGAACAGTAACACGTCACAAGAAAATAAGGGAAAAATTTGATATGGGTCCTATTATATTCTGATAACATCATGCCTATTCTTTCCTAATGCTAAATTTGTTGAATGCCAGCTCGTCCATAACTATAATAAAACCAGCTAATGCATAAATGAATTCTGGCAATTTAAAATAAAAATTTAAAACCTGATATGACAGGGAGGAATGCTAAGAGGTAACCAAGTGTGTAAACACTAAATGAAGGATTATCCTTATTTGCAAAAAATCCATTCCAGCGAGAAATTGAATTGGTGGCTTCTCTGAAAAAGAGAAGGGCTACTGTAGCTAGTGAGCCAAATCAGTGCCTGATCTTATTCCCTTTACAGTAATAAGCTTATGTGAGACCCATAAACAATATACAAATGAGAAAAAATGTAACTGAGTACTCTCTGTTCCCTCCTCTTTAAAGATTTTCCTCCAAATAGTAAAGTACTGGTTATGCCAGTCTTTTAAAGCTGGATGTGATCAAGCATATTAGGAGTGATGCAGTTCATTTGTTAGAGCATACTGCATGAACAACCTCACCTCATGTCTGGTATTTTTACTTTGCAGGAAGGATTTTCGTTTTTTGTAGAATGCACATATGAATGGTATATGCATAAATGACTACCATCTATAAAACAGTAGATCCTGTATTTATTACTCTTTCAAGTAGAGAAATAAGATTTTACCTCATGAGGGAAAACAGCTTGTCCAGAACATACAAGAGGGATGTGGACCTGCTGGAGCGTGTCCAGAGAAGGGCCACGAGAATGATCCGAGGGCTGGAGCAGCTCTCCTACGAGGACAGACTGAGAGAGTTGGGGCTGTTCAGTCTGGAGAGGAGAAGGCTCCGAGGTGACCTTATTGTGGCCTTCCAGTATCTTAGGGGGGCCTACAAGAAAGCTGGGGAGGGACTTTTTAGGATATCGAGTAATGACAGGACTAGGGGGCATGGGGCAAAGCTGGAAGTGGGCAGATTCAGGCTGGATGTGCGGAAGAAGTTCTTCACCATGAGAGAGGTGAGACCCTGGAATGGGTTGCCCAGGAGGTGGTTGAGGCCCCATCCCTGGGGGTCTTTAAGGCCAGGCTGGATGAGGCTCTGGGCAGCCTGATCTAGTGGGAGGTGTCCCTGCTCATGGCAGAGGGGTTGGAACTGGGGGATCCTTGTGGTGCCTTCCAACCCTGACAGATTCTGATCTGTTTTAGCAGAGGACTTTAGAGCCCTAATGGCTCAATGGTTGGACTTGATGATCTTGGAGGTCCCTTCCAACCTAAAGGATTCTATGATTCTATGATTCTAACATGGCCTTTGTCAGTATTTTAAGTGACATAAGAGGCTAAAAATAAAGAAAGGATTACAAATCTCCGTGCCAGTGATATTGACTTTTAATGGGCCTCAGCAATGTGTAACAAGCAATTGCAGAAGCAAGACCTGTGAAGAATTAGACTGCAAGAATCTTGGCACTAGTTTAGTGTAAATAGATGCATCCCACTTAGAAGAACAAATTGTATTAGACTTACCTGTCTGTATGTGCTTGAATTATACATAAATGTTCTCCAGTTATACAGTGTGCAGACATCCAAAAGCTGCTGGTGAAAACTAAGAAAGTAGATTAACTTTGGGGACAGGCTTTTTTTAATAAGTAGACTCTAAGCTCCCTGTACTGTCAGGAAGGTAAACTGTATCCACGTACAAAGTACTCCACCAAATACCATGGCTTAGGCAAAAAGGGCAAGTGTTGTAGCAACTAGTATAGGACACAAAATTAAAAAAAAAAAAAAAAAAAAAAAGAGAGAGAAAGAGGAGAAAAACATATGGATCTGCTCCTTTTGAAATGCAGATTGTTGAGGCTGGAAGTCTGTCACTTAGTCACCGTGTTCTCCGTTTGACCATATGGTTGCAAAATCTACTGGAGTGATATAAAAAAAATTAGTTCTCCTGAAAACAAAATACAGTAGAATAAAGTGGAAAAAAGAGGGGATGGATTTTATTCATTAAATAATAATTCATTTTTTTTTCTAATATTAAATTTCTAATTTTCTAATGTTTTATTTTCAATTACTTTTATATTTTATGGATTCTATATCTCTCTTTGTATTTGACTCAGTTACTGTCTTTGTCCTTGAAATATATGGGATGAAATCTCTAAGTATGCCCCCTAAATTTACATGAAACTACAAGAATTTTTCTGCCTAGTTCTAGTATTCTGACAGCTCTACTCCATACACACCAAAAACTCAGCAGAATGTAACACACCTATTAACAAAGTGTCTCATATTTGTGCAGACATTGTAAGGGTGTAGCTGGAAAAAGAAGTTACTCTGTGGTCTGCTACAGCCTTATGTCAAGCTCAGCTATCCAGCTAAAATTTTAATGAATTAAATGACTGTTAATCAGCTCGATTACCATATGTGTGCTGGTTTTGGGTGTGATAGAATTCATTTTCTTCACAGTAGCTGTGATGGGGCTGTTTTGGATTTGTGCTGGAAAGTGTTGGAAACACAAGGATGTTTCAGTTATTGCTGAGCAGTGCTCACACAGGGTCACCTCCTGTTGGCCTCTCACCCCACCCAACCCATGAGGAGACTGGGGCTGCACAAAAAAAACTGGGAGAGGACACAGCCAGGGCAGCTGACCCCAACTGACCAAAGGCATCTCATTCCTCAGGTGTGTCAGCTGCACCACTCGGCTTGCTGTTATCTGCAGATCTGTTGAGGGTGGCCTTGATCCCACTCGGTCACTGATGAAGACATTAAACAGCACTGGTCCCAGTACGGACCGCTGAGAGACACCGTCACCAATCTCCATCTGGACATAGAGCCACTGACCGCTACCCTCTGGATGGGACTAGTCAACCAGTTTGTTATCCACCAAGTAGTGCACCCATGAAGTCTATATCTCTCCAATTTAGACAGAAGGATGTTGTGAGAGACCAAGTCAAAGGTCTTAGAGAAATCCAGACAGACGAGTCCATAGCTCTTCCCTTGTCCACTGCTGTAGTCACTCCATCATGGAAGACCACTGCATTGGTCAGGTGAGACTTGCCCTTGGTGAAGCCATGCTGTCTGTCTTGAATCACCTCCCCAGCCTCCGTGTGCTTTAGCATAGGTTCTAGGAGGATGTTCCATGATCTCCCCAGGCGCAGAGTGGAGGCTGAGAGGTCAGTATTTCCCAGTGTCTTTCTTTCTATCTTTTTAGAAAATGGGGGAAATTTCTTCCTTTTTTCAGTCACTAGAGACTTTACCTGACTGCCACAACTTTTGAAACATCATGGAGTGTCTTGATAAACAGTCAAGACACCCCAGGACTTGGGATACAATCTAATTCCCACAGGACTTGGGATACATCTGATGAGGTCCCATACGTTCCTCAGGTGGTCTTGAACATGATCTTCTTTTAACTCTGGGAGACCCTATTCCCCTAAACCATGTTTATTCATGCTTCGAAAATAATAATGTTACTGTGCACAGGCTCTTTTTCAGTATAAATAAATATACAGTATTCCTTCCTGGTTAATGAATGATGTACTATAAAATATCATTCCAGCCTTTAGGAACTGAATAAAGGTGTAGAGAGAGCCTGAATGTTCATGAAGAGCAGAAGGTCTTATTTTACTTCACAGTAAAACTTTCAGATCTGTAATTATTGACTTGAATGAAGTTATACCTCATCCTTATCCGTAAAAGTGAAAGGAAAATTAATCCTCCGTCAAAAATGAGTCTTCAGAAGTTTTACACCCTTCTTCACCACCTTTGGAAATTGTTTTGGGTGAAGGAGCACTTTCCTGTCTTTTTATTGTGGTAGAAACTTTTCACCATGACTTTTTATCTTTCTAATAGGGTTTAGAAAATAATAGTATTTTCTCTAGGAGTTACTTGGCACCGTTCCAAGGTGACAAACTATAGCCTACTACTTCTGTGACTGCTGTAGCAGAAAATCTTATGTGAAATAGTTAAAGACCAGACCCCGTTTGTTAAATTGACCTGTTTGCTACACACACGTTATCAGTTCGGGTGCCAGTAACAAGGACAGAGTTGAAAATCTCTCTTGTGAGAAAAGTAAATCTGGAATTAACTATGCCAAGAGATTTACAAAAATGGTAATTTAGCTTCCTAGATTTAGAGTCGCCACCTGTCTACACTTAGATTTGGGAATTCATTTTCATTTTGTAGCCTGTTGTTTGCCAGTAAAATGATCCTCATGGATTATAGAGCAAAGCAGAACTTCATGCCTCGCTGGTGGTTGTGGCTGAGCTTCCTAACCCCAGTGACGCAGGCCAGCGTTGTCTTCAACCTTAGCGCTGGAGGGTCACCTGGAAAACACCTTCTAAAGATGCTGCAAATCCCACTGAGATGTGTATCTGTTAAAGGTATTGTTGCTGTCATCTGTCTTCTTCCCCCCTCTGGCCCAGGCATATAACTTTCAGAACATATGGTTTCCCTCAACGGATGAGCTACCCTCATGCCAAAGTTACTTCTGTTCCTTCTGTGTTACCAGTTCTGCTCTTCAGCCCATCAGGAACTTGTATTTCCTCTGTTCATCATTTAGAGATTTAAGGAGGGAGTCTGTTTATTTATCCAAGTGGATTCTTCTTTTCTTTCTCTGTGAAATAACAGTGAATTTTTTTAAAAGTATTTTATCTAGTCTTTACATTTGCACAGTATTTTTCTTTCTAAAGGAAAAGAAAGTCTTTCATACTCTAGGTATCTTTGTGTGAATATAATAAGCACACATGGGCAGAAAAAGACTTATAAATTAAAATACTGAAATCCATTGTGGGTTAAGGGAGAGAAACCTTAGCTGGACTCCATCTACCTCTGTAGTCACTGCAGATGACACTGTAGGGTAGCTATACCACAATGTGCTAATTGTGGTTTATCTAACTTGCTAACTTGGACCCCAGATGCAGAAAGTCAGAAACTCAGTACTGGCCAGCTGACTCCATTTGTCTGGTATGTTTGTAGCCTTTGTTAAGATTCATCTGTCTCTGTCTAAACTTCTACCAGTACCTAATGCAGCCCTTTTACGGGTCTGGCATTCCTACATCTACAGGCTTACTCAAAAGAATAAAGCCTGTTTATTATGAAAAACAGAGGAGGATCTTCAGCACTTCTTTCCTTCACAATTCTTTCCTGTTTAAAGTATTGACTAGAAGTTAATCAGTCAATTACATACACTTGACTAAAATTTAGTTACATTATCTCTGAGAGATGAAGACCAAGGAGATTTACTGATCTTTAGGAAGCAGAGTTACAGGACACAGATCAATCATTAAGCTTAGACTCTTCACCCATTGCCTTCAGCAAGAAAGCAAGGAGTGGGTCTTTGGTTCTTCAGCAGCAAAACCTGCTTTCCTCCCTTGTGAGGCACTGAGGAATTTACCTCAGAACTAGAGTTTCTGTATTTGATGTCTACCTAGCAGCAAGGTGTCTAAACATAGATAAAAGAGAATTTGTACTTACAGGAAGGAAGGGATGGCTGTTGATGGATGTAAATTAAAATGAGATGCCCTTTCTTCTCCTTCTCCCATTCCCTTCTCTCCACATTGGTGACTTCCAAGGTCTCATTTGCTTGTTCTTAATCTGTACTCTGTGTGCACTGTACTGACAGCTGTCTACATCTTATTTACAGGCAAAGTGAACCATCTCTATTCACTTGCACTGATTTTGCTTTTGCTCTACTGTAAGAATATAACCTGGATAACCTGGCTATGTTCACATAGGAATCTATGATTTACATACACATAGTACCAGTCTCTGACAGCAATGACTATTAAAGGAGTCAACGATTTATAGAAAATATAAAAAAAAATATTAAATCACAAACAAACTAGCAGTCAAGTCAGTTGCTTGTTTACAGAAGCCAGACTTCTATGAATTGCACAGCCAGAGTTCTAAAAATAAGGCTATCTAGTCAGGAAGAATTTAGCTCTTAACAACTTCTACAAAACCATGCATGGGAGAGCACCAGACATTTCTTTTTCTCCTACCTTTAATTTGTTTCAGGTTTTAATGTGTACTTGTAATCAATGAGGAAAGGAGGAAAACTCCAGTTCATGGAGTACTGAAAGAAAGAAGTGGAAGCAAACGCTTCTCAAATGAGCTTATTGCTTTTTAATTAGTGCCTGTGGGAAGATACTTTGCTATATCAGTGCCATTTATACTAGTACTATCTTGGAACAGTGATGTGCAAAATCCCTCCCACATGTCCCACCATCTTCTGTAGCCCCAGAGCAGATGTACATAAGTAATGGAAAAGCTCGAAAAATGATTCAATCATGCTTGTTTGGTTATGCCTGATTAAGGGGAAAAAAAAAAAAAGGAGGGAGGGTACAGAGGAAGATGAAGAGTATATACTTCATAAATTCACTGAAACAGCTGTTGTATGAACCACAGGGATTTGCCATTCCACATAGCACAGGATGAAGGCAAAACTTGCAAGAGTAAATTTCCCTGTGTAATGAGGTAGGCAGCCATGTGGTTAAATCATTTGCTCTCCCTGGGACACTGCTGGGTTCTTCACCATTGCATTTAACTGCTCACAGGTACCAGAGTGCTGCTCTCACCTTCTTTATTCTAAATTTTCCCCATGTACTCACCAGTAAATGGGAAGGTTTACAGTGGAGCAGCTGTTGGCAAAAGCGTTGACCAGAAATAAAGCAGTCAGTATCTTATAAACACTTGGTCAAGTTCACTTCAAACTTCTGGGTACAAGAAAAGAGAAGCGGCGACAGGATGACAACTGTTTGCTCAGGAACTGTTCTGGAAAATCTCAGCAGGCTTGTGAATGACCACTGCAACTTATTTTTCCTGTTCACCCAGCTGGATTTCCAAAAATAATTTAACCTATTCTGTTGAAAGCAGAGTAGAGCATCAAGAAAGTAGGATATTTTCTCTGAATTAAGACTTTAACAAATTAAAAATGTAATTGAAATAATTGCTAAAAACTTTAAGATTTTATATAGAAGTATAAATTAAGGTTTTCTTAAATATAAACTCAAGTAACTAGTAAAAAACTTAGTATGATATTTTATATTAAATCCTGGGATGCAGGTGATTTTGGACAAAAAATCATCAGTATAACTACTGATTTTACTTAAAAAATAAGTCAACTTACCACTTAAAATTATTTTGTGGTCTCTCTTTGGCTGAAATAAGAGAGCTTGAAAAGTGTGGAAAAAACTGCCATGTGGGTTATCATAGACCTGTGAGGTAACAGTAGCACATCAAGTTGAACACATAGTCTTAAGTCTTTTAGTTTAAACTGGGGTATCACATCTGTCTTCTGAAACTATATAAGATCCTAACAATCCTTCTTTTATTCCTAACGGTGGCAGTTAAATTTAGTTCTTGAAAAGCAAAAATAAAAAATAATCTCTGCTTTCTTGTCATTGCTGTCACATAGCACTGACCACATTTAATTCAGGATTTTTTTCAAATAAAGATACTACATGGAGCAAATCAAACACACAGGGGAAAGAATTTTGACTGCCATTGTGGTTCTGACAAGTGTGTTTGTTACATATCTTCAGGTGGATTTAATGTAGAGTGAAGAATGTAAGAAATTGAATGATCCCATCAGAGTTCTTATAATTAAATATTATTTATCCAAAAGGCCACACTCCCATCATTTGTGTGTATATGTATTTAGAGAGGTTTGTTCACGTATTAAAAATCAAAACTGTGTGGACCAAACCTGGCAGATTCTGTCTTCTCTAATGGAAATCTTTTCTGTTGATACCTGTATAAGTTTTGACTAACCGGCACAGTATTTGGCCTTTTGATTATTTCAAACTCCTCAAGTGTGGATCGTATATTTTATAAAATGCACATTTTGTAGTTTTTTTCCAAAGTACATATTTTAGCTATTAGTTTATTATAACCATAAAAAAGCTTTTAAACCTCCAAGTGGAGGCATATTAATCAAGTGCTTCAGAGAAATATTCTTATATTTTGAAGTATGATATCATACCTTTGATAAATATCTAGTGTTTTTTAATCCCTGTCCCTGTTTATTCTGAATGAAATAATTCTTAAAAGTGGAATTAAAAATAAAAGTACTTATGTCTTTGAGTCTTTAATTGCTGAAAAGAATTTATTTTTTTTTCCTTGGCGGGCAGAAGATTTAATAAAATCCTGGGCTGAGATGTCTAAGGCTCAGGAAAAGAGTGTGTTTTATACCTCTTCTGAAAATGCTGGGTTTTAATGGAAATTCTAATTGATCAATAACCATAGAATCATTAATAGCTATGGCATGGTATTGAGGAAGGTAAAGTGCTAGTGTTCATATTACTTCTACATTGCTGAAATGCTGGGGTTTGAACCCCGAGCCCCGAATTAAGGTTGACATATGGGTGATTCCCACAGCCCTTCATACAGAGGTGGTGAGTTTGCCTTATAGCTTCCCCCCAGGGTGCGGCCGGCCCTGCAGGGAGAGCCAGAAGGGAAATGAGCCCCAGGGGTCCCGCACTGAGCTGACAAAGGTCAGGGGTCTGCTGGGGGATGAAAGCTGGGACCACTGGCAGGGAGTCAGGAGTGTCTGTCTGTGGAGTGCACTCCCCAGAGCTTCCTGGTTCAGGGCAGACCTCCTGACTCTCCTGGAGCTGGGCCCTGGTCTGTTTAGGCCTTTGTGAACGTGGGCGGATGGGGTGAGAGTTGCCATGTGGGCACCTTTTTCTCATGTGTTTAACTGGCTGGTCTGGCTGTTTCCCATGCCAACTATGGGCAACCTCGGTTCACTGTTTGTACCCCCTGTTGTGGGCTGAGTTGTGCCATTTGTGGGATCGTTGGGGGTGGCGTCAATCATGTATGAGCTTGTTGACCTGTTTGTACCCCCGGCGGTCATTCATATAGTAACATTTCTGTCTACGATACAGTCTGCATATTGGTTCATCTCCCTGCTGGTGCTATCACTTTTGTTGAGCCTGGTCATTGGCAAAACAGTTGCCAGAGCTATTAATGACTGAAATCCTTGTACTGCTTTTCTGTGACTCTGTGAGCTTCTCAAACACTGCTTCAATCTTTTAGGAAAAGTACTTGAGAAAAATGAGTCATCTAGAGTATATTTTGATGAAAGTCATCAACTCCTGAGGGTTTCTAAAGCATGACAGGATTTGCCACACACAACACAAAGATTGCTTACTGTGTTTATTAATATAGGTCTGTTTAACTTGGGGCAAACATCTTTAGAAAATGTGGGCAATGTTGTGGAGGAGAATTTATTAGAAAAGGGGAATGTTATGTTTTCCACTGTTACATTTTTGCTTCATTTTGACCACTTTGGAAAGTGCCTGACAACACGTAGCTTCCAGTAAAACTGTGGGGTTTGAATTCCAACTATTGTACTTGAAATATATTTTGTTCACTGATCTTTTGCTGTGTCTGACGTAATGCCCTGATGGCCCCTTATACAAGCCCCTGGTGATGTGTAGGATCCATGGACGTTGACCTCTAGATTTCTGGCTCGGGCCACCTACCAGAGCATCTCATCCCTTCAGTTTAAGATACTGATTTTCTTTGTTTTCCAGTGAAATCCAGCATGTAAAGGTGAGACCACACTCTGACTGATATCTAATTGTTGAATCTGTTCCTGCTTCCATTGATGTCTTTGAAACAAAGCAAAAAAAACTCCTTCCTAAATGATAACTCCGGTGCAAATGGTAGTAAAGATAGCATCACACTCAGGCAACCAAATAATTCTTCCTGTACAGGCTCTTCATAGGAGCTTAAAGGAAAACACACGGAGCCCCAAGCAGAAAACAGGAAAACTGACCTGGAGAGACACCTCTGGAGATTGCATAGAGCAGGTTATGTAGGGTCATGTCTGCTTGGGTTGTGAATATCTCCAAGGATGGAGAATCCACAGCAGCTCTGGGCAAGCCGTTCCAGTGTTCCACCATGCTCACAATTTAAAAAAAAAGATAATACTTTGTTTAAGTGGAATTTCCTGTGTTTCATGTCTATTGCCTCTTGTGCTTTCACTGGGAACCGCTGAAAAGAATCTGTCTCCTTCTGCTCCCTCTATCAGGTATTTGTGCACATTGATAAGATCTACCTGAGCCTTCTCTTCAAGCTGAGCAGTCCTGACTCCCCCAGCTTCTCCTTGTATAGCCAGATGGGCCAGTCCTGTAATCATCTTTATACCCCATTCAGTGGACTCACTCCACTATGTCCATGTCTCTCTTGTACTGGGGAGGCCAGAACTGGACAAGGTACTGCAGACACGTCTCACCAGGGCTAAGCAGAGAGAAAGGAACACCTCCCTCAACCTGCAGGCAACACTTTCTAATGCAGCTCAGGGTGGTGTTGGCTTTCTTGCCACAAAGAAAGCCAACTTTGGGCACATCTTTCTTTAGGCATATTTCTCATTCATCATCTGCCAGGACCACCTTTTTCTGCAAAGCTGCTTTTTAGATGATCAGTCCCCACAGTGCAGTGCAAGGTTGTTGGAGAGCTTCAAACAAAAATACCTGGTGGAAGATTCATGAAACTGGAGAACTCACCTGAGAATTATCACAAAGCTATATATATATATATACACATATGTCTTCAAGGCATCTCAGACCTCAGATATTAGCAGACCATATGAAATTTCAGCAAAAATTATTGCTAGTATTGCCTGAAAGCTGCAGAAATGCATTTGATCTAGAGTGGATGTTCATTATGAATCGGTATTAAAAAAAATAAATAAATTATCTTGGAATGCTTTAGTTCTTTTATTCAACAGATACTCAGGGGCACCAGAGAGCTTGAGCAGAGCTGTTACTGATAAACTGGGTAATTCCACTTCTGTATCACTGGTACTTTAAATCTTATACAATACAGTGAAATAATGAGTGAGAATCTCCTAGTTCACTCCAACTAATGTATCCCATAAAGAATCTTGTTAAAAAGATTCTCTGGTTTTTATATTGAAATAAAGTCACCCATTAAAATACTTTTTCCTGTGATCCCTATTTGGTGTCATATATTTTAGATAATTCTAATAGTTAAGAATAAGATAACACTTAACATCTGGCATTGCTTTTCAAAGATAAGCATTACTTTTTTTCTTCTGTCAGTGTGCAATCATCAGCATTCAGGAACAGGTTCAGTTTTCTGAGACTTAGGACACAGCTGCTCCAGCAGGCAGCATGGTAAATAAATGTATTCCTTCTCAGAAGTTGCATAGAGCTTTCCTCCCGTACAGAAACAGAGGCTGAAAGAATCTTCCATGTTAGAAGATGCATTGTCGAGGCATTTCAAATAGGAGAAGCCACTCCTACAGCTCCACTCCAGATGCACTGATGAGATTCTTATTTTATTATTTCGAATTAAATATGCTATTGTGCCTTTAAAGGTGTTGTCTTAATTCTCTAAGTATACAAGGACTTTTCTTAAGGCTATTCTAACCAGAATATAACTCAATTTAGGTATACTTTTGGGAAATTCCTGATTAGAAGATGGTAGTAGATGAGTATTCTTTTATAAAATGTAGGAAAGTTGTAGAAAAACATCTCTGATTGCAAGCTTCACATTTTTCAGCCACTTGACTGCCAAGTTACTAAGCAGAGGGGTGGGTGTAAGTACTGGTATAACCAAAGAACCAGCTGAAGAAACATCTGCTGAGTAACACAAAAGCCTTTTCTATTTGTCTGGGGCACGTGCACCTTGGGATCTAAAGAGGGCTGTGAAATGAAATTTAGTCTCCCCAGAGGATATTCAGAGTAAATTCAGAATATTAATATATACACCCTCAAAAATGTGCTTTTAGAAATATTTTGGCGAGTCCTACATTGCCTTTTAGCCCAATGTGACATTAGGTCAGCATGGACTCTTCCAGGGCCAAATCATGTCATTCCATGCACATAGATGTGCTTTAGCCAGTGCTTTCCTTCATGCATGCACATTCCCATTCACTTGTGCATGTTATCTGCTCATTTTCTACATGATTAGCTTTGGAAACGTTTAAGGATGTGCCTGTGTTAATAGAAAGATGCATTTTCTGGTTAGTAAGATTAATAAGATCTGCAGCTCACCATGGGTAACAGTAATAAGCAGAATCTATGTTGTTTAGTGGTACTCTGTCTCATTCACAGAGGGCTCTGTGGTGACAGCACTATGGGACTAAATGTGAATTTTGGAAGTATCACACTGCTTTATGGAGCTGCTTAAGACAGCACAATGTGCTGTGTTCATTTTCTGGGTTATTGTCTGGTTTAAAACCATTAGAATTTTTCCTAGCTTATTTGTGCAGTCAACTGAAGCATGATTTCAAGATTTAATCGGTCCTCAACTGCAGAAGCTACCTGCTTTGCTGCTTTCCTTCCACCCCATTTCCATCAGCCTGGAGCTCTGTCATTTAAGTTGTATGTGTATCTGCTAGTGGTGATGGATTTTAAGACAGTTATTTAGGCTACAGAAAAACAGTGTTAGTCATTAGAAGAAGTGCTATAGGGGCTGGTGGCAGTTTTAAACACTGAATTTGGTTAATGAGAGAAAGAACGAGCAATATTTACTGAAGTTTTTAAACAAATTTTTACTTCTTATAAAGACAAAAGGAGGCTTTTTAAAACTGGCAAACATTCAAATAGCTTTCATCAGTAAATATATATAAATGGAACCTGCTTCACTTTTGTGTGTGTGTCTGTGCCTTTCCTAATGGCCTGTGCCACTTTTGCTACTTTAAGTAGGCATTTGGATCTTTGACTTTTTCTCCCCCTACTACTAGCGTGCAAACCGTTCAGCATTCTTCACTATCATTACTCACCAAAAAAAAAAATAAATTAAAACCCCTGTTGTTTATTGTGAAGGATTCTGTGTGCTTGTACCTGACAAGGGTTTGGAAGCAAATGAACCTCATATTTTTAGGTTCCACTTTGACTAGCTAGGTAGGTAGAAAATAATTACAGACAATAGGCATGGGATGAAAGTGTAGTCTTTATATCGGCTTAGACAAAGTAACTTTGATGGAATATTTTGGGATTCAAGCCATTCTTTCACCTGTGGGTCCTGACATCTTTTGTCCATTTAGCAGTTCCTTGTGTGCCAGCACGGTATGTTCCATGGAGGGTCTGTGCTCCCAAAAAGTTCAGATTGGCTGTGAAATCCAAGTGTGAAGTGAGATTTGTATGGATGAAAAGCATAGTGCACCTCTTCTGAAAAACTGGGAGAGGTTTAAGCTGTCTGTAAAGGCAGATTCTGTAGAGGCAGCAAGGGATGAAGCAGAACTGTAGTGGAGGCTAGCACATGGGAATGTTTCAGAGTTAAATGCAACACAAATTTCTTAAACCAACTCTTCCAGTAAATTGCTTTCTATGTCTTTTTCTCATACGAATTTAAACAAGTCTAGAAACAAATCAAAACATTTTCTTCTAAGCAGGGAAGGCAACAAAAGAAAGATAGCCATTTCTGTGTCTATTTTACAATATTTACAGTGTTCAGTGCAATAGAAATGGGGACTGTGTAAGATGAATCGTTATGTATCAGTCAATTTGTCTTCCAGTGAAAACCTTCAGCAAAGATGCTATGATTGATTTGTGACAGTACATTCAGCAGTTGGCACAGCAAGAAATAAAGTTCTATGTAGTTTGTCTGAAACATGGTGTAGACTATAAGGAGGGATGTTCCTGCTTGAGGTTAAGTACTTTCAACAGTATCAGAGAATACTCCAATATTTGTTGGTAAATAAAAATTATGAGATGGTTCTTTTGTGCTTTGTACTAACAGAGAAGACTCTAAAGGAAGCTAGGTAAAGTGGAGAATTAATGTCTCAACAATATTTTCTAATTTCTAAGAAGTTCTTAAAAAGGACTTGTATATATAACATGACTAGCATTATGAATGAGATTTCCCCCCCTATTTTAATAAAAAAAGGATTTATTGAAAGTCTTATATTAGTTTATGCAACCAACCAGCCGAGCTTAATTGTTTTAGGTAAACAAACTAAAGAATATAAATAAGGAATGAAAATTGTAAATTGATTTGGGGATACAATCTTTATAGATAGCCAGGATTTCACAATGCCCTTTCTGAATTAGGGAATAAATTTACAAAAATCAGTTTTTCCTGGGAGTAGTTAAGCTGACCAAAAGACCAAAATAAGCAGAAGCCTGTGTAGCTGGACTAAAGGTCAGTCTACTTGATATATTTTAAATGTCTTGTTATTCA
>NW_008619625.1:42709-124149 GCF_000691845.1 Merops nubicus | reverse complement strand
CATTAGAGGAGAAACACCGTCAAATCCTTTAGGAGCAGGTTGTACTACTGGCACAGTGCTTTCTAGGCAACCCAAGAAGGTGCAGCCATGAGAGAAAGGAACAAGCACAAAGATACACCAAGGCTGTTAGAAAGTTCTTCAGGAGGGGAGTACCATGGGTTTAATGTCATGAGTTTTCTTTGTGAGGTTAAGCTTCAGCTTTAATGACGTTTTAAGAGTTTTTGATTAGGTTTAATTTGTGTGGTTTTTTGTTTGTTTGTTTGTTTGTTTGTTTGTTTTTTGTTTGTTTGTTGGTTGGTTGGTTGGTTTTGTTTTTTTTTCTTTTGCATTTACAATAATAGGAATTAAAACACTGCTTTTAGCATAACAGTTATAAATCCATATTTGAAAAGCCTTGAGAGCAGAACTGCCTAAGAAATAGGCATTTAAAAAATTCTTTTACAGTTCTTTTGTTACTTTTACAGAGATATTTGGCTATCCAAATATAGCCCATTCTAATGTATTTAATAAAATGGTTCACCTCTTCTTTGATTATTCCTTCAATATTTATTTATGTCAACATGCTGAACTATTAAATAACTTTATTAAAATATATTTTAAAACAACATAAGTGCTTTTGCTTTTAAGAATGCATGAGGTCCAGGTCTCATACTTTTTCTCACTTTGCGCTGGTTGAGGCCTTTCAGTTCCTTTATGGCTGCTTGTACATCCTTCTAATGTATGCTGATTTTCTGTTAACCATTGCATCAAGTAAAATATTTCCTTTACCTGACTTACATTTTGTGTGATTAAAGTAGCCCATTATTTACTTCAGTGCCACGCTGCACCTACCTGACAGAGCCCAAATGTTGAACAGGCTGTAAAGTGGAAACACGGTCAGTGTACTCCAGTAAAAACAAAGCAGGAAACTGCTCCTGTTCCTGAGAAAAGGGTTTATCAATTGCTTTATTCTGGTTTAACTGCTCTGTAGCTTTCCCACTTGACAGGTGAAGGAGAGTTTGGGTGGAAGAACCGAACAGAAAACAAGGTTTTTCCCATTTGGATCCATGCAAAAGACCCAAACATAGAACACCATGCTATTTACCTTCAACGACAACAAAAAAAAAAACAACAAAAAAAAATCAGTTGTGTTCAGAGGACAGGTAAAAGTAGGTTGTCAAATCTTTATAGTAGCATTTAATTATATCATTGCTAACTGACACATACTGATTAGTCTTAACTTCCTTTAGATAAACAATATTACAGCCTAGAACGGCATTTGCTCTTCTTAGACTTGTGATTGAACGAGGCCTAACAATCAGATCATTTTTCTTTTCTGTGTATAAATCTCACAAATCAAAGAATGTAGCTTGGGAAAAATAATTGTTACACTTCAGCACTGACAAAATCTGTGATGTGTCAACTTCCAATGTGATGAGATAATGTTTTCTTTTTCACATTTTACCTTAATTTTTTTTAAAACACGTTGTTATAGTGGACACAGGCTCTTTTTTTCAGTGATTGCATCTTAGCAGTTTCCAGAGGCAGCCTGAAAGGATCAACCCATCTCTGTAACCTAGGAGAACCTCATAGAATTGCTAGGGTTTTGCATTATAAATCTAAACTGCAACAGGGATTTTTTTTTTTAATGAGGCAACTGAGAGAATGGAGGTGGTAGTTAGGCTGTGTGGCACTGTCAGAATGTTGCTAAGCTTTAGAGTGGAATAATTGCAATTGGCAACATCCTCATTAATCATAGCTAATGTTAATGATAGTTCCCTGTAGTGACTCATGAAGAGGTGATGGCCTTAATGAAAGCTGCCTTAGAGGCTAACAGATGGTGGTTGAATTTCAGTATTTTAAATATACAATTGTTCAGTTCTTTAAAATAGGTTGATTTTCTTTTCCTACTGAATAATGATATGGGAAACTTGGTATTCAGTCCTACGCTTTGCTGAGCTTGTTTGTTTGAATTATTGAGTACACAATAGACAAGAGCAAGAGGAAAACATTACAGCATGCATTGTAAATTCAGATCTGTGCATACAGGTTAAACATTATGTTTTCTGATCTATGTTTAATACTATAGATGTCACTGTGAAGGTACTGAATAACACAAGATTGTTTACTGTTACATATTATAAGAAATATCGACTAAGATGTGGGAAAAACCCATAACAGTCTGCTGCTTCATCTCTCTGCTAATGCTTGATAGCTCAATATTCAGTGTTTACCAGTGTTGCTAATCTCCGGGTTGTGTTTATGAGTGCCTTTGGCTTCTGCTGCTCTTTTTGTGAGCTTAATAAATCCTCTTCATTAGAAGAAGAAAAATCAGGTCTTCGCTGAGGCACTAGAACCTCAGATTTTGGCTCTCCTAGTATTTTACTCATGAGCCTGGATATTTAAGGGCTCTAGTCCTGAATGAGTAAGACACTAGTAGTTCAGTTAGAAAACTTGAATTAGCCAGGTGCTTAAACTTAGTACTTCAGTAAGTACTTCACTGAACTAGATACTGATACCTATATTCTCTACCACCAAAAGTAAGACATCCCTATTTCACTAGGGTGTTTGAGGATTACAATATTAGTACTTGTTAAATGCACATATTTTATAATAACAAGAATAAAACCTTTAATTAAAACCTTTCAATAAATTTTCAAGAAAACTTTTCTTCATAATTTGCATTTCTCTTACTTATCAGGTAACTCTTATGTGCTTCTTTTTCATATGAGTAATATTTATTCTTTCTCTAGGAAAAGACAGCCTTAAAACGTGTAAACATTTGTTACCTTCATTGTTAAATGCATATTTGTCAATAATATTCTGGAAACTGAATTAAATGAAGGTGCGTTTGTGCCAGAGCTAGACAGGAAATGCATTCTGTCATCCTTTCCATTGATGGAATACCTTTTATGCATGTAGATGAAACGTTTATTGGCCCTTTTTATTCCCATTGCGTGCTCATCTGTACATCATCTACTGCCATGACATCACATCCCATCATGTCTTTGTCTCTGAAAGGATGAATCTAAGAATATATTCCCTAGAGTTATCATTCTACCTTTAGATATGTTTCAAGTTGCATCATATTTTATTGTTTTGTGCCCAGACTTCCCTATGTGTATTAGCTATTCCTTCCAGTTTAGTGTGTACAAGAGTGCCAATTTTGAAATGTTTACAGCAGACCATTAAAGAGAAATTCCCAGATTGATTATGGCAATAGGTTATTGAACTAAGGCCAGCCACCTTCTTTATGTACCAGTACCTTCTGTACGTACCTTTCAGTACTTTGTTGCTGTCACCTCTACTATCACCTTACAAGCAGTTTCCAAACATGCTAGTTAGAAAGCAAAGAGTGTGTGCATTTTCAGGGAGATTTTCTGAGATGTTGTGTCAAAACTGTATCATTTAATGTCAAAGCACATGTTGATTAAGAAATACTGCATTGAGTTACTCAGGCTTCTGAACATTACTGTCCTTTGCTGAACATGGGCTTATCACCACTATGCTATTTATGCAACAAAGAAAAATGTTAAAAGTACCTTAAGGTATTGATATGTTTGGTATCCCTTGCTTTTTGAACAATTATAGTATTTAGGATTTCTTTATGGGTATAGTGTTTTGGCATATGGACAAAATACACTGTAGTATCTTAAGTTAACTCAGAGGAAAATTTGCATGTTTTCTAATGATGTGAGCAAACTTCATTGCAAGCTTTATCCATTTTCCTGCCATCACAACAGGCTTTCCAGAAAGTTGAATTCTTGCCAGCTTATGGAATTCATTTTCATTGTTCTATTTTGAGGGATTTTAATATGAGAAAGAGTCAAACTTCCCAATGAGCTTGGGGAGAAGGTGAGGAGGTGGTTGAGGGTAGGGAGTCACTATTATTTATTTTCCTCCAGACTAAGTTTTTTTCTTTGATTGTCAGCTCCCATGAGCACACAGATATGTGAAGTAGAAAATCTGACCTTTCCCTGTATGTAATCAGATACAGGAAAATGGTGTAGGGGACAGGATGTCAAATATCGGAGGTCAGATGGAGGGAGTCGCCACTTCCCTGCAAATACAACATGTTAAAATTTTTTTGTAGAGGAATTACATGCTGAACTGGTGAGAAAGAAAACTGGATTCATTATTTAAAAAGAGGAAAGAAAAGAGCATCCATCATCCAGACAGATAGCAGCTTTAATTGTATTCCCTTTTAATTTGGGCTGCTCAATAATGCATCATGCTAATCGAAGTTGCACCTCTCTGTGCTACAGTGTTGCAGGTAGGAAAGTAAGTTTATTACAACTAATCAAACAATTAAAACACATTTCCAAGGCAGGGAGCTGACGAAGAATTGAAATAATAAATTGTAACTTCCAAGCAAAATTCCAGAGAAAAAAAAAAAGTGCCAATTGCAGAGAAAAGCTCTTGACTAAAATTAGGCCAGACAAGGTTCATTTCAGGGAGTCACATATAAAAAGTTGTGAAGCTGTTTCCACATCTAAAAGATAATCCTTCATGCCTTATCAAAGCTGGTAAAATAAATGCTTTGTATTATATCTTAAAATGGGGGGGAAGAAGGGTCCTCTTCAGGAATGGTATTGTTTCATTCAAGTTAAATAAACATTTGTGCTATTTTATACCACAATATGTATATATTGCAGTGACAATACTGTCCTACCATACTTAGTGAGACATGGGAATCAGAAGATCTTATTTAATTTTCCATATGCCATAGACTTAGATTATAATGTTTATCTTTTACTTCATGTAATAATGGCAACAATTATTCTTCTTTCTGTTTCTAAAATTCTGAGATCACAAATACATTGTTTCTTTCATGGTGGTATCTGCCTTCTCCAAAACTCTTTCTAAAGAATGTAAGAAGGTAGATTTTGCTTTATCAAAACACCAGTGTTGAATCACTAATGAGAATATACTGCAAATTTCAATCATCTCACTTGCTACGCCCATTCGAAAATCACCTTCCTCCTTTTTACACTCCGTACATGATTTCTGGAGGTGACATTTTTCAAGATGGTGTTATTGTGTAGGTTTCACTGTCCCCAGAACAAATCATGGTCTTTGGTCTGATAGAAATTAGAAGCACTTCTTCAGGGATGCCAGCCACAGGGCTATCCACCAGCACTTTTTAAAGGTTGGGTTTTATTTTTCATTGCTACTCAGGTTTCACAATAGCTTTGTAGTTAAGACATTTCATTGTTTCATCCATCGTACTTTCAGACAGGATAACTTTTCCTCCACAAGTTAATCCTTTACTTGAGCACAAAATGAATTTTATGGAAAAGTGTAAGCAGAACACAATGCTTTTAAGTTGTTAAATGCACCTAGTGTACTTTCAGAAGTAACTATGCTACTTGTAAAGAGGAAAAATCACACCTGACAAAAGGAGGTTTCTTTTGTTGCATGTTTGTTCCTGAAATCATACTAGTAATGTCAGAAATAGCAAAAATTATTGTGTATAGGTTTGTGACTTTATCAGATCTTTTTTGTTTCAAGATTTTTTTTAGATCTACTCCTAAGCCACATTTTTAATAAGATTCGATTTGTGGCTTCAGCTTTTCTTTTGGTTGCATCCACATACATTTTCTCTTTTTTTTTTTTTTTTTCTTCTTGTTAAGGGTTTGCTGAGTCCTTATTCTGTCTTGGTTTTATGTTCTGCTTGTAGCTTTTGCCATGTTCTTAGAAGTGCTCCTTAGGGGTAGATAAAAGCTGTTTCCCTGAATCTGGAGTTGCTTTAATCCTTTGAGATTGTGACAGTCTTCTTCTAGTAGCATGCACTCGAGTATGAACTTTTGTGAGACTTAAAGCATATGATTATACTATATCAATTTTTCTTCTAGTTGATATTAGACATTAACCGTATGTTCCTTACATGAAATACTCTGAGATACTTTTACAGGGAATATAAAATTGAAACTGTTAGAAGAGATGTATAAAAAGTTGCTCTAAATGTATATTATTATTTTAAACCAAAAGCTCATTCTTCCCTAGAATACACGTTAAAATCATATGGACAGCTTCATAGGCAACAGACTCTGTACTATTATATATAGTGAAGGACAAAATTCTCAGCAATAATACTATGCAAAGGAATCAGATTAATCCACATTTAGGTAGCTTGTATGTCTGAAGTTTACTTGCTGCAGCACAGCAGTTCCAAAGATGCGTCTTTTTTTTTAGTGTTATGTAGCAGTATTGTGGGTTGAAGAGATGTCAGAGGAGTCACAACATCAAATACCTTATGGTTCCTCACATAAGGTTCACTTCAAGAGACCAAGCCAGCATGTGTTTCATTTGTATGGCTATTGAACAAGTTACAGTTATTATGTAAACCAGAAGGCAAATATATGTGTATATGTATATCTATAACATACACGAGGAATTGAATAGAAAACATTGTTTTACTCTCATCACTTTGATTCCGGCTTCTTGGACAGGCAGTGAAAATACCAGCTTAGGATGTCGTGTTTGTCTTCTGAACAATTTAATTTTAAGGTTTGGGTATTGTTGACTTTGTTGAGATCAGTAGCATTTACCAGTCCATTTTCTCCCTAAAATGCTGTGCAAAATAACAACATCAACAATAAAGGAAGGAACGGTGAAAGCTAATTTTGTCAAATCATCCTGAATAGAAATAAACAATCAAACCCAATGAGCCCTCTTAGGCACAGTATCCATGAAATTAAAGGGAAATTTGAATCATATGTTGCTTATTATGCGTGACTGCCACAGTTTGATGTCTATCTGATGTTAAAAATCAGTAATCTGTTTTTCTACTCTGGCTTGTACATCCCATCCCTCTCCTCTCCTGGCTCATTCATCTTGCTTATAGCATCTAACTGTGAATACTCTTAGTTATGCAAAATGTCGAAGTATTAATTTTTCTTCTCTCCTTTTAGTCCTATAGAGGTAGAGATTCCTTTACTTCTCCAAGGACAAAAGGTTTAAAAATTAGGTACCAATTTGTAATTTCACTCCCTTTGGAGACAGAGATATGTTTCTTTGAGTTTCTAAGAACAATTGCTCCATCAAAGATGATTAAGTGTCTGTCCAAATGCATTGTAATGAATTCTTTTATTCTTTAGTATGAGGTGGCCTAAATATGATTTATACACAAATCTTACCTGTGACATAATTAAACTATATTAATAACCTTGGCCAGCGACCATGTTTTGTTGTTATTAGAAACATAATCTGTCACTTGAATTTATGCACTTATTTTTCCTGCTTCTGCACATTATTTGCCTTCCTATTTACTCTCTAATTAAAAAGCCAGCTAGAATAGATGGGCACCATATTAATCTGCTGCCATTCTATGTGCACTTACCCTGGACTAAGTCTCCAGTTGAATCATAAAATAGTCTAAATTCCCCTATAAACCAACCAACAAACAAAAAATAGAAACAATTAATGAAAAATTTTGAAAGTAGAGCAATGGCTTAGTTTATTAGGGAGAAAGCTCTTTGCTAAGCCCTGTTCAAGCACATTTATTAGAACTATATCAGACATGTTACAAAAACATGGTTTATCAGCAAAGTAACAAGGGCTTGCTTTGGTAAGATGCCATCATTGTAAAATGCAGGCTGTATTTTAGTGGCAGGTTTTACATTTTCAAAAGCTGGTAATTTTTCATTTGCATGTTAACTTACAAGCAAATAAACAGTGTTTGGGTTTTTGTTTGTTTGTTTGTTTGCTTGTTTTGTTTGTTTGTTTTCCAGAGTATATTAATATCTTCCTGGCATTCTTAGGCTGACATATATAGACAAACTTGTTTGATATTTCTTTTTCCTGTTAGGGAAACAGATTTTAATGACATGCTTCAAGTCATTAATGGATTAGCAAAGCACGAGTAGAAGAGTAAAGAGTTATATGGCTTTGTCTCATTTTGTTCTATGATTGCAACTCTGTGAAGAAGTCAGCGAAAAGGGGGAGCAAGTGAAAAAGGTAAGACCCTTGCAAGGGGTCCCTCTGCTGCAGGTTTGAGCAGTAGCATAGGTCCTGGTGGGGAAAGCTCATCCTGACACTTGCAGTACTGCCTCTGGCCTATCAATAACTCAGTGTCTAATTGTCAATCCAAAAGTTTCTACAAGTTTGAAACCTAGTAATAGCTACTGAAAAAAATATGAGGAACAGCTTGACAGTGTCCTTCTAAGATAAATGTGTATATTGGAGATTACACACTTGAGTTATAACTTGGATGAGTATTTTCATTTCCAGCATGCTTCAGTTATTTTCTTAATATCCATCTGTTTCTGTGTTCAGTAATTTATAGCTTATTTACTGGCACAAATTTAGCTCATAGGCTATTTGTAGTGTGTCTTCTGGACTGCTTATACCTTGCCCCTCCCCAACCCCTGCAAGCCCATGTCTGGGCAGACACCCAAGCATGTTTAAGACTCTATTCGAGGCTGTAGCTCTGTGGTGGCCTCCAGGAGCTCAGTCAGAAAGAAACACAGTGCTCTGTTTCATACATCTCATAGAGCCAGAGTACATGATCTGCTACAAAATTAGGAACAGACTTTTTGAGTCTTTTCATTTATCTAGCAATACCAGGGAGCTGCAGGAGGCATGCTTAGTGTTTCAGAGTAAATTTGGATGTTCCTTAGTAGATTACAGAGGAAGTTAAATGAAAGAAGTAGGGAAGAACCTGCTTCATTTTGACATAGCTGTTGGAAATCTCTCTAGATCCTTACAGAACCCTACAGATCCTTACAGGCAGGAAGTCTTATCAGGGATGAAAATTTGGCTTGTGCAGGTAGTGGTTCCATGATTATATCCTATCCTCGGGAATACCTTCTTTTATATTTGCATTACATTGGTTGATTGTTAAACTCTGCTTTAATGAAAGAAAATTGGGGGGGGGGGGGATAAGAATGAATTAGTAATTTTCATAAGATTGTTTTCATAAGATTGACATAGATAGAAACTAATATTTTACCATAATTAAATGAATTATTGCATAACAATATATAGGTATTTTAAAGATGTTTGGTTGTAAATTATTGTCTGATTATTGGCATCTCATTAAATCCTCTGGGACATAACCATACATTCAAACATTCAAATAAATTGTTGAAAAGACTGGTTTAAAACACAAACTGGACTTTGTGTATGTGCTTAAACATGGCTTTTAGTAGTAGCCTTCTAAATCAATGTCTTCTTTTGTTTTTTTCATCATTAACAGAAAGGGAAAAATTTGTCAGACTTTTTGTTTTATAAGCTTTTAGAAAAGTTTCTTGTCCTTTCAAGTGGTGAGGAAAGGTTTGCCTTCACATTGTGTTTGAATTACTTCCTAATTCACCACTGAAGACAACTGTTTCATGTCAAGGGTTTATTACTCATAGAGATCTTGGTCTATAGTGTATTGAACACATGTAGATCAATATAGTCAAGGAAAACCCCACTGCTGCTTACAGCCAACTTTTGAAGTGTTTTATATTGCACAATATTATACTGTATGAGAATTTATTATATATATATATATAATTTCATTCCTTGCTTAACCTGTTTTGAAAAGCAGAAAAGGATCTAGACTCTCATACATACACAGAAATTGACAGTATATGTTAGCATTGCTAAAATTTCTATGTGTAGTCTCTAAATTTATGGAAAATAGGGTTGAGCAAAATAGATAACTTTTTGATATAGTGCGTGGTATTCGGTATCTTGTCAAGCATATTTTTAATGTATTTTAAATCATAACAATAAGCAACTAAGTGTCACATAGATTTTAAAAAGAAAATTAAGCCAACACTTTTAATTATGAGTTAAATTATGGTGATGATTTAGCACTCCACACAGAGTTACCTTCTCTCCCCCATAGTTTTCTTGTGAAATTAATCTTTTGCAATTGCTACTTTTCTTGGAATTTTTATAATATAGCTTCTGAGTGTAGACAAAAGTCAGACTTCTTGTAGCAATAAATTTCTACTGACATAATTCATCTGCGTGTGCTAGACTAAATTGCTTTCTTTTTGTGCAGCTGTTTCAGGAGATTTGTTTGGAAGTGCTTGAGGTTGTTTGGCACCTTTCATAAATGCAATAGTTGTCAGTTTTATTCCATTGGCAAAACTACGCTGCTCAAAGAATACAGGAAAGCTAACATAACACTTTTTCTTTTAAAATAAAGCTAGGAAAAGTGAACAGCTTTTACATTCTCAACTCTCTCTCCCTGCCCCCCTATTGTGCTTTATTTTCCAGTTGTCATGATTGTTTTTCTTCACTGTGTGGCACAGAGCACCTCTGAAGCCAAGCACAATTTATATTGCCAAGACAGATGCTATAAAATGAAGCTGAACATGGCAGATGTTGAAAGAGTTGTATGTTTGCAAATGATTACCTGTCATAATATGTTTCTCTGATTCTTTATTTTTTTCTGAAACACTGGACTAGGAAAGAAAGCAAGATGGCATGGTCTTTCAGTGCGTTGTTAGATACTGAGGAAGAGGAAGAATTTAGCCACTCTCTTTTAGACTAGGAGAACTAACAGACATCGGAATTTTATCCAGAATAACATGTTGGCAACAGAAACAGTGAAAAATATTACACAACTTTGAGTAAAGACCCTCTGTCTTTCCTTAATATAAATGAACTTTGCCTAACTGAAAGTGACTCTCAAGGCTTGGGTAGAGGAAATCAAGATGAAAATCTGAAATTGTCATTATAGAGCCTTATATTGCATGAACTCCAGTAGTTACTTATTACAGGTTGCTTCTGTGACGGTGATTTTGCTTAGCCTTAATTCTGAACGTTTCATGGAGAGCAAAAGATGGAAGAATTATAGTAACAGGAACTGATTTTCATTGGACTGTCTAAGAATAAGTCTAAACAAATTGGAGATAATGTTAGAATTTTAGTTTAGTTGACATAAGACATTTAAAGCTTCACTGAAAGTAGTTTGCAGAAAAAAAAAAGGATTGAAATTGTTCGGTGATCCATTTTGTAATTCCACTGAGTGTTTTCTTTTGAAATACAGCAAGCAATTAATGCTGAGGAACCTGTGCTTCAGTGTGTCTGATATTCTCTTGATGGTGGAAAGTCTGTTCAGAGAAATGTTACAACATCAGAAGCAAACCCGATATTCCATACTTACATCATCCTCAGAAACAGACGATTCTCCTAAGAGCATATGAAGACTTGGGGGTGCTGGATTTCTGTAAAATCTATGCATCTTCCAGACTCTCCTTGACAGTAAGACATTTCTTCTGTCAGTAACATTTTCTGTCCTCTCCTGGAAGTCAATATCTCCTTGGTACAGGTGGATGCAATTTACATCTGACTTTGCCAACTGTTGTGGGGGAGAGAAACTGGAAAATCAATTTTATTAGAGCTGGCTGCATTATATTCAGTACAACTAGGAATGTCGTTCTATTGTCTATGAAATGGCTTCAATACAAAATTAGATGAGCAGTTTAACATTGCAGAAAGCCAAGAAATGCAAGAATTAAGATAGCAGTAGCACTTAGTCTTTTTTTCCTTTTTCAGTAGGGTTTTTTTTTTCAAGTGTGATTTATAGTACTATCAGCAAGATATTAAACAGCAGGATTTTATAAAGACAGGAAAATACCTTTAGGAAAGTAATTTTGGAAAATATTTTCTTTTGTGTGATCCCCTGCGGCAACGCATTTTATTCCAAATAAAAGTAAATAGCACTTAGTCATCCTAGATGATGTTTGGTCCAGCTGGCCTTATGTAGTCTATACTATTTGGATGGTTAGCTGGTGTCATTTCATAGCTGGCTGATCACTGAAACTTACTTACATTCTCACTGTATTGTGATTATTGCTAGAGGAAGATGAATGTATTAATACAGAGTCTCTCTTGCAGCGTAGATATGAGAGTTAATAAAGAGATAGCCAACCTGAAAGAAAAAAACAAGTACTTTTTAGCAGGGAGAACAGTGGGTTAAATTGTATTTACACCATGAAGAGGTATAGGGATAGATATGGGAAGAAGAGCAACTGAGTTTAAAAGAAGAAATCAGGGAAGCCAAAACACAAATAAATGAGTGAATAAAGTGCAGAGCAATAATCTAAATATCTTTATACTACTTCCCCTCTAATAATAGGAAAAAATACATATACATGGTTTCAGTGTTACGTCTTGTAAACAAGACCAACATGAATTGGTTATGATGTGTGAGTGGAGGATACAAAGATAGATTTGAACAAGTCAGTAGTAATATAGCAGTAACGTAGCCATTGTAGAATGGCTAGCTTTCAGATCGTTACTCTTTGTTGCTGAAATGCCCTCTTGACAATCCAAATATCCTTGCTATCAAACTCACTGCACAGGATTTTTATCACTACATTTCCTTTCAATTACAACATACTAGTTAAAATAATCTCCATAATTCTCCACCGTCAGTGTGAAAGAATAGGTATTTTAGTAACAGATCCATATCTTATTGCTTATTAACTATTTTGAGGATCTCCTCTTGCATTTGTTATAGCTTTAGAAATGATGTCATGAAATTAATTGCTCCTATATGGAATGCTGTGTGGAGTGAGAGTTAGGAGACATATAATGAAGATTTGCAAAGCTGAACAGTTGAGCTTTTGGAATGGTGTGCTGCAGCAAGGAGTTTGTTTCCAGAAGAGAAGGCTGGATTGTTGGAAAAAAAAGCCTTTTTTAAAGCTGGATTTGATTCTTAAGTTTATCACAAGGCAATCCAGTACTGGTAGGAGCAGCTCTCTGAGTTGCTCAGTTGTTGACCTTCCTATAACTTTTGGTGAAGGCCAGCCCTTACAGATGAGGCCAACACACACATTCTCCTCTAGTTGGTCATGAATCTCTTAGACAGGGTGGTCAGGCAGCATTAATGTGATTCACTGTCCTTTCTTGATTTGGCCTATCACAAAGGAGTTCTCAATTTTTCTGTGTCTGTAGCTAGTATTAGTGTGTATGCTTCTAAACACTTTTTTTTTTCCCTTACAACTATGCCAATGGTATGAAACCCATGAGATCTGCAGATAGTTATTTGCCCGTAGCACTTCCATTTCCAGAATTTTGCTTTATTTCTTTCATCTTCCTATTCTGATTCTTTTATAATTTTTTTTGGGTAGATGTGTCAGGTCAGATAATAGCTTTTCTTAATACTCCTGTTTATGCTTTGAAAGTCTGGAAGATGAAAGACTTTCAGGAAGAAGTTGTTTCTGCTTTTTTCCTATGTACCTGATATTCTCGTGGAAAGAGATATTTTCAAAAGACAAGGTTAGCCAAGCAGCTTCACGTTGGATTCCCTTCTCTTTATTGTGCTGCCTTCTCAGCACAAAAAGTGGAAATGTAATATTAGTTCATTTTAGTGTTTACAGAATAGAACTACATTTCAGATCAAACCCAAAACTTATTTTCCACTTCACAAAGGCAGGTTTTTAAAATTTGTTTGTGTTATTACAGGTATATCTTAAGGACATTTCATGGTATTCTTGAATGTAATAGTCTCTGCCCCAGCTTTTATGACTCCTGCACCAATTTACTGCAGCCTTGCTACCAGTTGTAATTGTCAAGAAAGTCTGGTTGAATTAGAGTTATTTCTGCAATTTCTTCTGGGAAAAGATTAATGTTGTGACCAAAAACAGCTTGTTTGAAAGAAACTATTGTTTAATTCAATAGCAGAAACAAAGTAGAACAAGAGAAGGTGATTTTTACACAAACAAGAATCCATACTTGTCAGTCTCAATCTGTGGCGCTGGAGAAGCGGTTCCACCTGCAGAGCAGCAGGGCCCAGCTTTGAGACATGCCTGCAACCCCCATCCACTTATGGTTGGACTTGATGGTCCTGAGGGTCTTTTCCAAACTCAACAATTCTATGAATCTGTAAGAAATGCTCCATGTCTGTTAAGTGGGCTTTGGGAAACTTCCAGGCAGTCTTTGATTTTTCTCTCCTTTTTGGACTTTTTTTTTTTCTCACAGTTCTCCGGATCTCTGGTTTCTTCATGTTTGTTTGTTTGTTTGTTTTCCACCCATAATTTCCTACCAGGCTTCTCCCTGTCTTGTGCAGCTGTGATATTGATCTCTACATGGCCTGAGCAAATAGCACTTGCAAGTTTTACTGAAGTTGAGGGAATGGGGCTTTCAGATGTATTTATCTGCTTTCTTCTCCAGTAGCCACCAGCTCCTGTTGAAATTAACTGTTGTTAATGGTAAACAACATCATAAATGATCAAAGAAATGAATGGATGTTATAGCATTATTAAAGTGTTACAGGCAGGCTCTCCACATTTCAGGGTTGTGTCACCAAATATGTTAAGACAGTACAAAGACAGAAGGGGCAGAGTTTCATTAAACTGTTGCATGTTTAATTATTAGTTAAGGTGATGGGTGACAATGTGCAAATTAGTCAAAATGAAAAGGCAAAAAGAAAGGCAAATATTTCTCAGATTTAATCATCTATCAGGCTAGTGTTCTGAGAATTAACTAGTTTATGTAACAGATAAAGTTCTATTTGTTTAGCAGTATGTCCACAAACAGGGGACTTCCCAGTCTAACTTAACAGGGTTGTGTTTATGCACAGCAAATTTCGGCAGAAGTCTGAAAGCAGCGCAGGAGCGTTGGTGAGGCCCCTCATCTGCTCTACCACCATGCTTCATATCTGACTCTGTTAAATTCTTTGCATAAAATGCAGGTAAAAGTTAAACCGCAGCAGGGACAAAAGAGGTGAATTCCCAGTATATGATACTATAGTTCTATCTGAATCAGAAAAAAAGACATGCTAAATAGCATGAGACAAAATTTTACAGAAGATAAAGTCTTTTGTTTCTGTGTTTGTCAGCGAGTTAAGGAAGCAGCAATGGGTAGCATCATTCCCGTGACCTGTGAATTTGGGTGACAGCTATGAAGTACTTTATCTTCCTAACTCACATTGCCTTGAAATAGCACATCCAAGTATAATCCCCAAATCTAAAATCTATTTTACAAAAATGGGCTCACAAAGGTGAGCATGTTATTAACCATAATAGTATGATTCTGTGACAGAACAGGACTGCAATACATAGGGTTTCTAATTTTAGAATAACATAGCCTATGTGAAATCTTAAGTGGAACGGTAAATCTGAATTTCTCATGTCCATAAAGCTCAGTTTGAGATAACCATAACATCTCTTTAACATACTTATTCTCAGGTATGAAGTATTCCTGGTACATCCTCTTAGTCTTAACTGCCAATAAACACTTCATCTCAGATACAGAAATTTATTTGGTTTATTTGGTTTGTGTCGTAAGGTTTTGGTTGCAGGGGGGCTACAGGGGTAGCTTCTGTAAGAAGCTGCTAGAAGCTTTCGCTGTGTCATACAGAGCCCTTTCTAGCTGGCTCCAAGATGGACCTGCCACTGGCCAAGGCCAAGCCCATCAACGATGGTGATAGCGCCTCTGTGATAACATATTTAAGAAGCAGAGGAAAAAAACTGCAAGAGAGAGTGAGAATGTGTGAGGGAAACAGCTCTGCAGACAATAAGGTCAGTGAAGAAGGAGGAAAAAGGAGGTGCTCCAGGCACCAGAGCAGAGATTTCCCTGCAGCCCATGGTGGAGACCATGCTGGGGCAGGCTGTCCCCCTGCAGCCCATGGAGGTTGATGGTGGAGCAGATAGTCACCTGCAGCCTGTGAAGGACCATAGGTGGCTGTGCCTGAAAGGCTGTGACACCACAGGAAGCCCATAGTGGAGCAGCTCCTGGCAGGACGTGTGGACCTGTGGAGGCAAGAGCCAATGCTGAAGCAGGTTTACTGGCAGGACTTGCAACCCTGGATGGGACCCACACTGGAGCATTTCATGAAGAACTGTAGTCTGTGGGAAGGACTGACACTGGAGAAGTTTATGGAGAACTGTCTCCTGTGGGAGGGCCCCCCTCACTGGAACAGGGGAACAGTGTGAGGAGTCCTCTGCCTGAGGAGGAAGGAGCAGCAGAGACAATGGGTGATGAACAGACTGCAACCCCCATTCCCTGTCTCCCTGAGCTGCTGCTGGGGAGGAGGAAGAGAATTTGGGAGTAAAGTTAAGCAGGGGAAGAAGGAAGGAGTGAGGGGAAGGTGACTTAAGATTTAGTTTTTATTTCTCATTACCCTTCTCTAATTTGCTTGGTAATAAACTAATTTCTGCAAGTCTGTTTCACCCATGGTTGTAATTGGTGAGTGATCTCTCCCTGTCCTCGTCTGGACCCGTCAGCCTTTCGTTGTACTTTCTGTCCTCTGTCCAGCTAAGAAGGAGGGTGATATGGCTTTGGTGGGCATCTGGTACCAAGCCAGGGTCAACCCACCACACCCTCACTGTAAAATAACAACATCGTATGGAAACAAGTGGTTGATTGATAATATATAAGGTTACAGTTTTGAAAAATACAAATTGCAAATCAATGATGGAAGAACCACCTTGCGATGCTTTGCTTGCATTGACTGTTTTAAGGCTGCCACGTGTAGCAAGCTGTAACCTCAGCATCTTCTACGGTCGTGGCATTTCATATCCTTAAATAACAAAGCAAGGACAATGCTCTGAAACATCAATTTCAATCCCCCAAAGAGAAAGCTACTGATGTAAAAGGTCAGTAAAAACTGTCATTTGCTCTACAGCAGTGTGGGAAGGGGAAAGGTGGAAAACCAAGAAACTAATGCTTGATGTTGTAGTGGAATGTGTGTGTGTCTAATGAATTTGAGACACTGCTCAAGAACAGTTCATGCTTAAAAAGCATCATCTGTATAAAGCTGCCAGCATCAGCAAGGGCTTGACTTAGCTGTTCCACAGATAAGTGGAAGAAATAATAAACCTCTTCTCTACTCCGTCTCATTGTCATTCCCTAGTTTTCTCATTCACTGTCCTTTTTTCAGCTATTCAACACCAAAAATCCCTCAAGAGAGGAAGGTAATTTCTTGTGCTGTCACTTGTGTTGACTTTTTTTCCCATTTTTTTTAAGTCGCACAAGAGTTCTCCGTGCTGTTTGTCTTGTAACAATGAGCATGTGGCATTTTTAAGAAGTGATTCTTGCATAAACATGACTTGAGCAAGTAGCCATAACTGTACAGTGATTCACTTTCAGCTCCAGCCCTGAGAAATCTTTGTATCACTGCTCTAAAAGGAACAAAATTCTGACAGGTGCTCCTTAAAGGCTGAGGATCAGGTGCAGATTTTCTTCTCTCTCTGGCCCTGCCCCTGCCCCTGCCCCACATACCAGTGCTGAGGGAGAATGTCTGGACCACGGGTGTGTGCCAGAGAATCGAGAGTTACATCTGCAGCCTTTGGCCTTCGGTCTAAGAGAAAGAAGATGCTCATTTCTGTCTCCTCATTTCTGCAGCATCTTGAAAGATAGACAAGGGAGTATTTAGGATCCAAAGTCCGTTCAAGTCAAGTTTGTGTCAATTGTTGTGGCACAGCATAGGAAGGATGATTGATTTACATGTTTATGTTATATACCCTAAGGCATATATTCCATACTGCTTAAATAATCAGTGTGCACACCGTTCTTCTGCATGGGCAGTTGAGATATGATCTGTGAGGAGAAGCTTGCATTCAGAAGCACTGAAGGCTATAGTCACCTGTCAGTAATACGTTAGCACAGCTTTTAATCATGCTCAAATTCCATTGGGACTTTTACTGAAACATGTTTAGGAATGATGAGGCATTTTACTTTACTAAATTATTAATTAATTTGGGCATATTGCTTATATGCATATTATTTATACATTTCAGAATCCATTGAAAAGAGCTTTATTTCTAAAAATACATACAAAATTGAAGAATAGGAGATCTTATTTAAAAGTACAATGTTTTGGTACAAAATAGAGTATGAATTACATCATTATATGAACTAGAATATTATTTTGGAAAACTTATCTTTCCTGTTGTAATCTGTGTTCAGAAAGATCATGGTGTTAGAGATTTGTTTTATCTTTGTGGATTTTGTCTATACTGAGACATTTGTTCCAGACTCCATAGATAAAAAACAGGATCAGGAATAGGTCGTGTAAACCTTGATCATAAGAAAAAAAAATGTATATGCTTATGCACAGAATATTTTTTTTTAATATATAAAAATTTAACTGTATTATAGCTATTTTGAGATTTTAGACTAACTTCCTCACTCAGCTAGTTCTCATGAACATTTGAAAATACTGTGTTTTGAAAATATTAATACAGGAATTATCTTTCTTTAAAACCAATTCGCTAGCTTTTCTCCAGGACAATCTTTTACAGACTTATATAGTTAAAGGACTGTTCTTTGCCATCCAAAGATACCACTACAAAACTCTTTTGACTATATGGATTAAAATTTGAATTGAAAGACTGGGTTTGCCCTTTTTTCCTCTTTATATTATTTTCCATTTATATATTTTTCTCTTTATATTTGAAGTTTTCTTGACCAAAAAGGAATGCAGACATTAAACCTGATTCTTTGACATACACATATTCTTTTCTTATATCTTTTATATGCTATGGTGACCTTTGCATCTTTCTTTCAAATACCCCAAATAGCCTCCCAGATACATTTATTGTTTTTTTTAATCATTGCTCAGTACTTAACACAAACTGTGTACTCTTGTAATCATGCTGTGAAATAGAAATTGTTATCCTGTGTTTTTTGTGGATGATTAAACTAAGGTGCAGAGAAATGAAAAGCCTTTACTGTGGAGAACTGTCAGTAATGGCTTTTCCACTCGTAAAGAAGTGCCTGATTTGTAGGTCAGAGAGTTGCAAGCAAACAGAGAAATGGTGCATGAAACTCATTACTACAGTGGGGACAGATGAACAATTACACAGAGAAACTGGTGCAACTGCATCTTCTTGGGGTTTAGGGTTTGGGTTTTTTTAAGTGTTAATTATAAAATCTAAGGCATGCTGAATGTTCCTAAGTACCACATTACTGAGTGTCTTTAGAAAGGCATAAGCTAATAATTATGCATGTAAAAATTGTGTAGTGCTTCCATGGTGTGCACACTAACACAAAGCTGGAGTAGCTCATCTGTTTTCAAAGATGCTGAGCAAGTATAATTCCTTTTAAATCTGTGAGAATTTCTGGTGTTCAGTGCTCTCGATCATTACTAGCTTTTAATATTTTGTCTGAAATGTGCTTCATGTAGCAAATTGTATGGAACACACTTCACCTTAGTAGTATAACAGCCTGAGACATTGCTAATGAAGTTTCAAGTGTTAAAAAATTAATATGAGGGGAGGAAAAGTTGATGTAATGTGTTTCTAAGTAACATGTATTTTCAAGATTTTTTCCATTTAATTTGCTGTTGCACATACAAACTAATTATTTTGAGGTCATAAAGCACATCATTATGTAGGCTAGGGAATTATTTCTAGGGTCATTCTCTGTACTTGGGATGTAATTTACTCTGTAATTCTCATTGTTTGGCTATGTTTTGTAGTGGTTTCCTAAAAGGCTGTGTGGACTTCTACCTGCCCTCTGGCTTTCCTTAAGCCTCTCTCTTCAGAACTCCTTAGGTAGCCTGTAAATCTGGATGAAAGCAGCTCCTGTGGTATGCAGAAAGAGTTAGCCTTGTATCAGATTGTTTCGTCTCCTCACTTGAAGGAGCAGCAAAAATATCTCTAAGAATCATCTACATGCTGTTCCACAGCCTCCAACACATCTTCTGCTAGAGTATGGAAAGGGAGTTAAAAAAAATGCCAAGTTCTTTGCAGCATAATTAGCCAGCTGCCACATTCAGACTGTTCTGCTGCCACCACCGTGGAACCCTGTGGACCCCTCACTGCTCACCTGCCAGTAAACCTTCACATCTCCTCTTTTGAGGGGAAGCCCTGTATAGGGAGGTAAAGTGTGTGGTGATTTTATGGATTTGTTTTGCCTTATCCTGCAAGTGGGTCTTCATCACGACAGAGCTCATTACCACAGAGAAGTTTCTGGTATGCAGTTTCTGCTGTTTCTCTGTTCTGTCCCTAAAAGAGGCTGATGAGGGATTGTAGCGCTGTGAAAAATAACAGCTTTGGCTGAGGGGAGAAAAAAAGAGAGCAGTAGGTGAAATTAGGGAGAGGAAGGTATTTGCAGTGCAGAAGAGGCCACTGAACTGTTCTTGAGAGGCAATACATTTGCAGTGACAAAGTGATGAGAGGACAGAGACAGGGAAAGCTGATGCGGGGCCATCTGAGACAGAAGGAGAGGAAAAGAAGTAAGGTTTGTTGGGAGAAATTGATAAGGCAGTGGGACAAAGGTGTTGGGCAATGAGGGGAAAAAGAGGAGGAGGCAGTGAGGTTGCAGTCACATCAAAGCAGAAGAGGCAATCAGCAAACTGTGGGAAAAGGAGGGCACTGTAAAAAATCATTATGTGAAGGAAGTGAAATAATAGTAAAAAAAAAGAGGACAGGTGGGAACACAAAGATTAATGGGAAAATAGCATCATTTTAGTGTTTAATATAGAAATAATGTATGTGTGAACACCTGATGGGAGGGGATGAAGAAGAGAGAGACATGCTTTTTTCACTGGTGTCCAGTGACAGCACAAGAGGCATGGGCCCAGTTTGAAACAAATTACCCAGACAGTTTGTGGAGTCTCCATCCTTGGGGATATTAAAAAACTAACTGGATATGCTCCTGGGTAGCAGGCTCCAGCTGATCCTATGTCTAGCAGGTGGCTTGGACTAGATAATCTCTAGAGGTTGCTTCCCATTTCAGCACTGTCAGGGTTTCTGCTAATAATTTACAAGGGCCTGGAAGGATACTTTCAATACCTAGGCACATAATTTGGCTTGAATTGTTGGAGTTGAGGTTTTCCTCCTCTTCAGATATAATGGAAAAAGCCACAGGTAGATTAAAAATGTGCCCAGTTGTTTTTTGTAATAATAAAATCTCTCACTTTGCCTGACTGAGATATCCCGTTCATGTGCTTGGAGTTAAACTGATTGCTAGTCCCCATGTAATAATACAGTTGTGGCTGTGGCTCCCTCCCTCCCTCATTATCTTGTGGGTTTTGTTGTTGTTGTTGTTGTTTTTCCTGCACATTTTAAGTTTGTTTTAGGACACAAAAGATACTTTGTGGTCATGGCCTGATAGTGTAGAGTATGTATTTTATAGGCAGCTTTGAGTGTAACAACTTTTTATGGAGACTTGCAGTTGCGGAGAACTGACTTTGTAATTCATTTGGGCCCTTTGCTATTCTCTGTTTTTGTTTCAGCCAGGAGATAATTTAAAGGAAATAAATAGGAAATCCTTGTGATTTATGAGGCAAAAATATAAATGTATGGTCACATACATCTGGAAATACATTTCATCTGTGTAATAAGCAAATAGCAGAGAGTGGTGATGCATTTCTTCTGTAGGTTTCAAATTGTCTCCATTAAACTGTGTTTCTTACCCTGAGATCTCAGCAACACTGGTTATCAACATGCTTGTTTTAAATAGTTACTTAGTTTAAGTCCTTCTTTGTTTTATTCATGACTTACAGCAGTATCTGAGAAGCTACACAAATATTTTAATTTAAAACATTGTTTAGGTGGAAGTCTCTATGTTACAGAATACTTCAGCCTTATTTTAATGACTCTCGTAGCCAAATAGAAAGCTATTACATTGCAATTACAGATAAAACAAACATAGAAATGGAATTAATTTTGGATTAGACTCTGCTATGACTCTCAGTTATTATCCCTAGAAAACCTAAATATTAAAGGATTAATGAAAGCATTCTGAGACAAATGTTTATAAATGAAAGAACTTACCAGGGAAAGAACAAACAAATGCACAAAATACCTCACAAACCAAAACCCAAACCAGGAACAGTAGACCATACAAGTACAGGATAAAGTTGTTGGGTCAGATTTTGATCTTTTGACAAAACAATCCAGCTCAGATACTACTCTCAGATTCTGTTCACTGTTGACATTTCTTCAGAATCATAGAATGATTTTGGTTGGAAAAGACTTTTAATATCATTGAGCCAAATCATTAATCTAACAGTACCAAGTTCACCACTAAGCTGTGTCCCTAAGCACCTCATCTATATGCCTTTTAAATACCTCCAGGGATGGTGACTTCACCACCTCCCTGGTGCCTGTTGCAATCCTTGATAACCCTTTCAGTGAAGTTTTTTATAATGTCCAACCTAAACCTCCCCTGGCACAACTTGAGGTTATTTCCTCTTGTCCTATCACTTTTTACTTGGGAGAAGAGACCAACCCCCACCTTGCTACAAACTCCTTTCAGGTAGTTGTAGAGGGTGATAAGGTCTCCCCTGAGCCTCCTTTTCTCCAGGCTAAACAACTCCACTTCCTTCAGCTGTTCCTTAGAAGTCTTGTGCTCTAGACCTTTCACCAGCTTTGTTGCCCTTCTTTGGACATGTTCCAGAACCTCAGTGTCTTTCTTGTATTGAGGTGCTTAAAACTGAACATAGTAGTCAAGGTGTGTCCTCACTAGTGGAAAGTACAGGAAGATCATCAGTTCCCTAGTCCTGCTGGCCACATTGTTTCTGATAAAATCCAGGATGCTGTTGGCCTTCTTGGCCACCTGGGTACACAGGTAGTTCATGTTCAGGAGGGTGTTGATCAACACTCCCAGGTCCTATTCCTGCCACTCGGCCCCAAGCCTCTAGTATTGCATGAGGTTGTTGTGACCCAAGTACAGCACTTGGGCCTTGGCCTTGTTAAACCTCCTAACATTGGCCTCAACCCATTCATGGAGCCTGTCCAGGTCCCTCTGCAGAGTCTTCCTACCCTCAAACTTACCTATGCTCCCACCCAGCTTTGTGTCACCACAAACTCACTGAGGGTGCACTCAATCCCCTCATCCAGATCGTTGATAAAGATGTTGAACAGAGGAAGGCCCAATACTGAGCCCTGGGGAACACCACTTGTGACTAACCACCAGCTGGCTTTAACTCTGTCCACCATCACTCTTTGGGGCCAGCCATCTAGCCAGTTTTTCACCCAGTGAAGAGTACCCCAGTCCAAACCATGAGCAGACAGTTTCTCCAGGAGGATGCTGTGGGAAACAGTGTCAGAGACTTTAGTAAAGTCCAGGTGGACAACAGCCTTTACCTCATCCACTAAGTAAGTCACCTTGTCATAGAATGAGATCAGGTTAGTCAAGCAAGATGTAGTTTTCATAACCCATGCTCACTGGGCCCTGCAAATGTCTCATGATGGCACGCAGAATGACCAGCTTCATACCTTCCCAGGCACTAAGGTCAGATTGACAGGCCTGTAGTTCCCCAGATCATCCTTTTGGCCTTTTTTGTAGATGGGTGTCACATTTGCTAACCTCCAGTCCACCGGGACCTCCCTGGTTACCCAGGGTAATGCATCATAATTCATTGTTTTGCTTCAAATTCTTTTTGCTTTGTTAAAAGTATCAGAAATTCATTTCACATTCAAGCTACGTGGACTTCTGATGGCCTTCAATGAGCTAACATCCCTCATACATTCAGAGAAACAACTGAAAACCCAGTGCTGTGGATGTTAGGATCCACGACATGACTCACTGTGCCTGTTTCCTGTGTCAGTGATACCTTGAAATGAACAACTGCTTTGTAAGTTCATGAATCTAAATGACATGCATGAAATGTAATTGGCTCAAGCCCGGGTCCAGCCACGTGCGTTATTTCAGTGGAGAGTGGTTTTATGTTTGAAAGTGAACCCTGTGCTTGAGTTGGTGAGTTTTAAAGATACTGTGGTTATGTAAAGAATTAGTTGTGATAATGTTAATATATTGGTGGACAGAGCAAATTATTGTCAATGGTTTTGTATATATTATTTTGAGAACTGTGGAGTTACAGATCTACATTAATGATCTTCTTGAGAAAGCAAAACAAAATATATTTATCTTTGATACACAGTACTCTATAGTTTTGACATAGTATTGCCCATTTCAGTAATGTTAAGGATGGTTTCTTAAACTCATTGTCAATTACAGCATCTCGTAGTTACATATGTCTGGTTAAGAAATTGCCCATTTCCATATTCAATGTTTGCAATATCTTACTTTGTAATTACTTCATAATCCATTGATTACAAATCATTAACCAAAACCAGGATTCTGGTCTTGACTAGTTATCTGTAACTATACTGTAATGCTGTTGAAGCTGTTACCTTTAAAAGGTGAAGACCATTGCTTGCCACATGTGGTAGTTCCTTTTTCTTGAAGACTGCCTGGAGTTCCTTTGTGACACATCACTACCTGTTGACCTAGTACATGTGTATTTCTTGCATCAGTGGTAAGCTTATGTGAGAAGCTGTGGGTGGTTAAATGGTTCAGTGTGAGTTCCATAGGTGTTACTTTTCATCTTATTCTGCTGAGGCGTGTTTTGGTTTCCTTTTTTGTTAAATAAATTATTATTATTGCTGTGAATATTTTGGATATTATAAATGCCCCTGGATAACTAAACCAGGAAAGTCTATTAAACAAAAGGGAGGTTTGCAATGCAAGAGAGACAAAACTGAGGAGTGGTAATATGATCACAAACCTCATTCTCCAGACTATATTAGCTTCATCTTTTTAATCTAATATGTTTGCTTATTTTTTTTGTCTAATTATTTTTTCATTAGCAAAACTAGATAGAAGTAGTTTTAAGAGATTAATTTTTGGAATTTGTTACTAAAAGCCTCATTGAATAATTGGCATTTCAATCTTATGAAACAGAAGTTTATGAAATATTGAACTACTGTTTATAAAATATTATGATGATTCTGGATTCTGCATTACTTTTTATTTATCTTAGAATTTTAGTCAGAAGTTAAATTAGAATGAGACTGAGGAAATGCAGCCACAGACAGTGGCTTGATTTTTTCTTTATATCTATTTTAAATTATATTTAATTGTCAGCATATAGTTGCCCTGATCAGTGGATCTATATGTAAATCTCCAGCATTTGCTTGAATACCTTGCTGAATCAGGAGCATTTTCAGGGCACATGTTACTGTGAAATGGCTTTATTCCACTTGCAGGACAGTTCTACTAGTAAATCTTTGTGGGTGGACTACTTTTCTTCCACTCAAGTAACTTGAAACATAGAGGAAACATGAATTGATAAAATCCCTCCCACTTCTTATTAGTAATTAACATTATTTATAGCATTAAGGAATTTTCATGTGGGAGAGGGAAGTCAAAAATTGGCAGATTGCAACTAAGATAAGTAAACAAATGGAAAATGGGATTGACTTTGCAGAGTATCCACTCGCCCCTTGATTTACCTTCTGCAAAATCAGACCTTTTTTATTAAGATAAGTAAATATATGTGTAAATTATATTACTATTCAGTATCCAAAGTCTGTTTTATAAAGCCAGGCAATTATAATTATTATTTACTATCTATCTGTAATTAGCTTGTTGTGTAGTATTAAGCAACCCTGAAAGTCAGGATTCTGAAAATGAGTTTCAGACTAAGAATTTTCCAAGTATCAGAGAGAACATTATCTCTAATATTTGGTGTAGAAATTAGAAGTTTCACCTTATAGTCCTGTTTGTTGATCTATAATGGAACAAGCAAGATCCAGAAATATTCTGTTTGAGATTCTTACTCTAGTCATCTCGCATTCTCCTCTACTATGGTAATGTGTGGCATAAATGTTTTTAGACACAGTTTACTACTGTCATGCTTCCCTCTAGCATACAAACAAAGCCCAAATTATCTCTTGAAATACTCTATTTTGTAATTTGTAATTATATCCCCCAGTTAGCTGTCTTGTATGAGGTTCTTTGTGGAAATTACTGAATTGTACTTCTTTTATATATATATAATTTGGATTTATGTTACTTTTGAAGTACAGATTTACAGTCTGTTTAAATTACAACCTAGAGCTACCCCAAAACCATTTCATTCTGTTACACTGCCTTATTCTATTTAAAAGCTTGTTTGTTTGGTTGTTGTACATTAATGATCTTTAATCATTTTCTCCCAGCTGATACTGTTGGTCTTTTGAAAAAAGGAATTTACTTTTTTTTTTTTCTTTCTTTCTTTTAAATCTTGAACATTTTTTCAAATCCAAACCACTCTCTCATCACTGTGTATTGGGAAACAGTGCTGTCTACTTGTCTGCTCTGAGACTGACAGAAGATGGCTGGGTGCATCAGCTGCTCTCTTTCTTCTGAAGAGAGGCGTAGCTTGCTCACTGAAATCTGTAAAACAAACATCCAGCTACTTTCAACTCAGACCCAGAAGCTCATCATTAGATGAAGATCTCATCTGGCCCTGAACAATACAATGACTTATTACTGAAGCAAGAAGTTCTTGATATGTTGAGAACAGGGTTTCACAGATGAATTTTTATGAATATCAGCAGAGAAGGGTGTTGGCTGTATGCATGTGTGGAGGGGAATTATATGGAGAAAAGAGAATTTCATTTGTATGATACACTGAATTTTTGGCATTTATTTCCCACACTGCTAACTTAAACATTCTCTCTCCTGTTACTTAGCCCATGCCCTTTTCTGGCTTTGTATCAAACATTGTTAAAGGCTGCTGATTCTCAAAAGAGTCTTTGAAGTGGCTATCTTCTAAAGAGCAGGCAAGGATATTTTTCTGTAACCTTTAAGAAGTAAATAGAAGGGAGTGATGATCATGCATAGAGTGAAAAACATAGCTGCAGATTGACAGAAAGTAGTGCTTAAGCAAATCCTAAGGAATTGTATTTATTTATGATAATCCTACCTTAACCAAACAAATACTAGGGATAATACCAAAGTTTTGAGGTATTGTGTGAAATGACTCTTCCTGTTAAATTTGTGATTGAGAGCTTTGTGGCAGTGGAGGGATGGGCAGGTTTGAATGCAACTTTATTGTTGGTTATACTGTATGCAGAAATAAATGGTACAAATAAAAACATCTCTCATCCTGTTTAGTTTAATAGAAAGAGCTCTAAGAAATAACTGTAGATCATAACGTTGACTTTACAGCAAAGGAGACATTACATTCCAATGAAAATTCTGCCATGAATCATTCATAATTTGCCCAATAATAATTTACACATGGCTACACTTTATTGTGTTGAACAGAATGTAATCAGGCTTCATGACCTTTAAGTCCTCTTTTAAGTAAGGTATCTAAAAATGTGATCTGCACTCATCAAGGTCTCCGAATTGTATTTTGTACAGGTCTTTGAAGTAAAAAGCTCTGTAAAGACACAATTCATATCCAGTCTGTGGATTGGCAGTACATTTTAACATTTATTGTCAGCTTTGTTTATAACTCTGGTTTTTATTTTGTTCATGTCAAATTGCAGTGTATTGTATTAGTGATTAAGGAGATGGTGCAGTCTGGAGCCAGAAAGGACAGAGAGAAGAACACAAAATGTTTCTCTAAGAAAAAGATTTTAATAACATTTAAAATAATGAGAAGTTTATCACCTTATATGAGCTGCTTGGTAGGCTACATTAGCAATATACCAACTTTATTTCTAGGAAAAGATACTTTGGGATAAATTATGTTCTGTTATTGAAAATGGCAAGCTCTTTTGAAAGTGAAAATTGATGCTCCTATTTGTGTTGTCAAGGAGAGCAGAGATCCTGCTACTTTTTTTTTTTTTTTTTGTAACAGCCATGGGCTCTAATATGCAACTAGAAAAGAGTAAAATTAAGCTCACTGTACTTCTTCTGGGTAGAGCATAATCTTAAGGCTTCAGTATAGTTAGTATCACTGCCAGCTTCTCTAAAAGCAAAATTAAAAAAAAAAAATACAAATTTCCAGATTTAATTTTTCTGATCAGAAGCTTTTTCCTAGGATACTGTAATCATCCTTCTATGAAGGCCCTCTATTTCTTTGCTTCCTACTTGAGATAAAGTCTAATGGGGCTGAACTCAGCTTTCCTCTTCTCCTCTGAACACTAATTCCTTCCCTGCCATGCCACAGCAATATATTCTGACTTGGTTAAGCAGCTGGACTGCTGTGACAGCAGGTTGCTGAGCCAGTGTGACCTCTCACAGCAATTCTCCAGCCATTTCACTACCTGCTCAACTACAGAGGTATTCTCAGAGCATTATGGAGGTGTAACTTAAGGCTCAAGAGAAATAGGAGGTGTACTTGTTTTGTGCGTGCTAATTATTAACAACAAAACAAGCTCGCTGTGCTCCACTACCTTTCCCCATGAGGAGCCATATAGATCTAGGTGGAAAAGAGAAATGCAGTTTTGCTCAAGACCATTCCTGTTGTCCAAGGTGTATTAGGATCCGCTTGTTGCTTGTTTCTGTGCTGGTTTATGTGCATTATACTATTAAATCATGTAAGTGGATTAGCCATCTACAGCTTGATAGATGATCATGCTATGCTGGCATTTGGTGTATTCATTAATTTGACTTACAGCGTTTTGGCACATAATCACATGCAAGAGAGCCCAAACATTGTATCCCTTTTAAATTTTGTTCAAACTGCTGTCATAAATTAAAAGGCTACAGTTTTTAGCAATTTTTAGTAAAATAGCAAGGATCATCAAATGAAAAGGTAAGCTAGATAACAAAGTAAGAATGGAAATAATTCATAGGTTAAAAAATCTCAGGGTTCTTTTTAAGATACAACAACTACCTGAAACATTATAAAATAACAGTTCTTTCAGCCTTAACTAGATGCTCAATAATACAGTTGTAATAATTTGATAAATCTGATTTCAGATTAGGATACCCAGCCTTTTCTAGAAGAACAAAACCAGGAAGCAAACTTCTCTTCTAGCCTGCAGATTTGCTTATTCACCATTAGGCCAGAGAAAATGCTAATTAATGGTTATTTTTGCAAGCTGGATGTTAACTGGCATATAAACTTCTAATTCTGACCTGCACAAATATACTTTTTATTCAGTTTTGAAATTATTTCCATTTGGATATTTCTTGCCTGTTTCTGTGTTCTTCTGCCATCAGATACATGTTGTGCACCTCATCTCTGTATTTAGCTTCATGGCGAAGGGAATTTGTGTTGTTTAGAAACACTAATGCTTCCCATCAGCACGGCTCCTATATGTTAGTAATGGCACTCCATTCCCATTACTCCCTTTCTTATGCCTTATTTAATATATCTTTATTAAGATTGAAATAATTTTTTCATTCTAATTTACATGATGACCACGTGCTAAAGACACGCTAACACTATAAGCCGCTTTTTTTAGGAGTCAGATTTTCCCTGACCTCATAAATCCCAAGAAGGTGCTAATAATTAATATCAGCAGTTGTTTTAATTAAAAAGAACTTGTCAGTAATTTTTATATCAAAACCACCAGTGAAAAAATACAGTTTTTGTCCATCTGAGTATCAGTAAGGGAGAGATTCACCTCGGCTAAAGCTCAACATTTATCATGTAGGTATTCAAGTTTCAGTTAACTCTGTTCTCTTTATTGGAGAAAAAGAATAGGCAATTTCAGGACACAATTAATCTGACCTGTTATAGAGATCTACTTGAGAATAAGCTGATTCCAGCTCTGAAACTATGCATTTTTCTTCTCCATTATAGCGTGAACTTATGAAGCCTTGATCAGACATAAATGTCTATATTTGGTTAAATAAATATCATTGTAGGTGTCTCTGGACCGGGCTTTAAGGTTATTAAGTTGCTTGTATGCTCAGAATTGCATTATCCATGTGTTTCACATAACTCCTATTTTAAAGTGTCATAGGTGAATATGCTTATAGATTTACAGAGTTTTCTTTGAATCTGTATCCCATGAATTATAATTATTAAACATGAGATTATTAAACATGGGGGCCAGTTTTGTAACTTCACTATGCTCTTCCACATAGAAGATTGCCAAGGTATTCTGTATTTCGGCATATAGCCACAAAAGTACAATCAGTAAACTAACTGAGCTGTACTGGCTAGGGTTTCTTGTCTTTTAGCTGTGTTAAAACCAAGCCTGAGCCACCTCCCTCAGTGAGTCTGAGTCATTTCCCTTCTGCTGACTACCCCTGCAGGTCTAACTTCATTGGGGTTGCACAGGCACAGCATTCTTTTCTATTTAAAGCTTCCTAAATGAGCCATAAACACAGAGTTTCAGCTTTTTTGACTGCTTTAACTGTTAATAGAAAGTACTTCCTTGGCATATTTTAATTCTGAGTAATTGTCAGATAAATACTGTATCCAGTTTAGGTGACAGCACCCTGAGAGAGGTTTGGGGTATATTGTTGTCTAGACATAACAACCAGGGAAGAATTTGCTCTTGCATCTTCCCAGCAAAAGTATTAGTACCCCTGAGTAGCTAGTTACAAAATATGGACATGGCTAACCTCAGTACATTGCCAGCATTCCCTGTTCTCCATCAGAAAAGATATGACCAAAGGTTGGCCTTTGGCATGTGCAGAAACCAGAGCTCCCATTCCCAGTTCTAGATTGCCTCAGTCTTTCCTTGGATTAGCCTAGACCACTTCTGCCTAGTTTGCAAGTGAGTCCAGATGCTGTCTCAGCCAAGACTGTCCTGCAGCTGCACATTTTTTTAGCCCTCACCAAAGATCCAACTACCCTGATACTGACCCAGCCCCCCACCTGGCAGTCACTCTTCTGGTTTGGCAGCTCAGCTGCATCAGAGGTATAAATCATCAGTGATGCTGCTGCTTACCTGTTTATAGGATCCTTCTCACCTTTTGTTCCACCACTGTCTGGAAGGGAAACTCCTCGTAGAAGCACTGAGGGAGTAGCCTGTTGCTGTTGTGCACTGGCATTGTTTGAGAGTGCACATCTACACCTTCCAAAGGCTTTTTAGAGTGTGTTTCTTACCCTGGAAAGAAAAGAGACATCTTTTTGTAAGTGATTTCCTTTGTCTTACCTGTCTCCCTGCAGTGCTCTGGATGGCTAGAACTTCAGCTGACTGGAATTACAAAATCCATACACTGGTGTTTCTTGGTTTTTCCTACTTAGATCTCTGAAAATCTCTTGTTGGAACAGACTTCCTTCCAATGCTGGAGGCAACTTTGGGAATCGTGTTTATTTACACCCTTCCTTATTCACTTCCTTTTGTTCTCCTCCATGCTTCTCCCTTCCCCAGGAAAACACACCCAAACAAAAGAAAATCTATAGTGAAAAATTAATATAAGTAGTATCTTTGTTTGCCAACTGCTATCTCTAAGAGTACTTCTGAGGACTGCACTGTATGTTTCAGTTTGGCCTTTGATACGCACAGGAGTTCCTCATTATTAAGCTGCAATATTGTAAGAAGATATTTCCTTTTTCTTCCATTTTTCCTGAAGGAGTATGTGGGAATCATATCTTCAGTTCATTAAAATAAATGTCTTCTGATGAGTAGGAACTGATTATGTCATGATGAGTAGACTTGAAATACTCCGTTTTGGTTTACATCTGCTTTCTTTTGGGTGAAACTACTGACATGAGCCATGCTGTGGAGTTACCTGATTTGGGGGAGTTTAAGTACAACCAATATCAAATGTGCAACTCTTAATCTCCTCAGTGTTTCTTTATTTATATTTCTGTCTGTGTGTTTCACCAAAAATAACAGTGCCTGGGTTGATAGAGTACAAATATTCAGTAGCTGATCAGCACAGTATTTAAAGAGAAAGTTCAGCTAGTAAATATCTGTGATGTTCTCAGCAGGAGCCAGACAACTGGAATTGCTGATAGGAGTCAAGGGAAAAAGTGTGCTTAATAATTTGTAGATATTTACACCTTTGCTGGTTTCTTTCACGGTACAAAGGCATTAGTGAAAGTGACAGAAACGAGTTATGAGCCATTTACTTGGGCTATCAGGAGGGATTTAATCTCACTTGGGTCATGGAGTTGAATTCTCTGGGAATTGGTGTTACCGTGATAGGCTGTATCTGAAGGCCTGGAGTGCAGAGATAAGACTTTAAGTCCAGCTGGAATTAGAAGCAATAGAATTAACTGGATTGTAATGCTGTAAACCTTTTGGTTCAGATCCTGAAATGCCTCTGGATGGTAGTTCAAATCTCTTCCAGATGGAGGTTTGGCTCTGGGACCTATACGCAAGACAAACATTAGCAATGTCAAGGACTTTTTCAGAGCATGCACAGTAAAAATCAGCCTTACATGGTTCAGAATGCTTTTTGTTGCTCAGTCTTGCAGTTTTCTTAATATGACAGTGAGGATGGTTTACTTGTTTCAAAAGGCTAATTTTCCACTTCACTGGCACTCACATGTTTGTTTGTGGTGATTTCTTTTAAAAGAAGACTAGGAAAGTGCTTGAAAGGTCATTGCTTTTATAACAAATGAGGCAAGACTGAATGTAGTTGGCATATGCATATCAATTTGTGATAACAGAGATTGCTATCATGAAAAACATAAAACTGCTATGAAGGAGCTGGTAAGGGTTGAGGTTTCTGGTTTGGTGGTTAGGGGTCTTTTAGTGTGTGTTTTTTGTTGTTGTCAGTTTTTTTGTTATCTTGTGTCCCCCACCCTTTGAGTTAGCTTTTTCAAGGAAATGTTTTAAAATAGTGGGTGCATGGAGGTCTACCAATGTACGCATATTTTTCCCAATGTAGTGTGTTTTCTGTGATCACAGTATAATTAGACAAAAGTGACAATGAATAAGTTGGTAGATTAATTCTATACTTAAGGATGAGAAGTTAATTGCAAACCGTGATTGTAAAAGACAACCATTTGTTTTTTTGAGATTAAAACCAAGCAGTTTCCCCTAGTGTAATAGGAAATAGTCTTTATGTCTGCTGAAGAGAAACAAAATTATAGAGCTGATGCTATTTTATGCTGTTTGTCATACTGGCAGACAATAAAGGTTCAGGGTTTTTTTACTTCTCTTTTAAGATCTAAGTAGAGAAGAAATCTCTCTTCTGATTTCAGTGAGAAAGCGTAATTCTATAACAAGTGACAATAGGACTACAATTTTTCATTTCTGTAATAATTTTTAATTTTAAATCAATGTTGTTGCTTTAATATTGTTACATTTATGCTAAGTTGTGAGTTTTGCCAAATTTCAAAGTGAGAACTTCTCAGTAGCTCTGAGAAAATATGAAGGAAATCGATACATTATGGATTCACAATCTGGTGAGCAAAGTGATAGAGTGTTGTTCCCACAGCCACTCAGTAAGCAAGTGAGGGCTCTGAACAGAAGTCTGGTGTTTCAAATCCCAGTCCAGAGCTATTCCTATTAGATATTGAGCTACAAACCCTTTTTCTAATACAGTAAATTGAGCTATACCTGGTGGGAGTTTGTCCAATGCGGTGCATGGATATTTACATGGTGTAATTAAATGCTTATGAATAATTATCATTTGTAAAGGTATATCTGTAGTCTATGCAGTGGTAGCAAACAAAAGCTCTAGAGAATAAGATTTCTTTTTTAAGTATTTTTCTTCCTGAAGACCTAAGAAAAATGTAACAAGTGAGAGCTCAAGAATCAGAAAACATGAATCTAATGAATATGTTCTTTATTTTCTCTTGTTTAAATATTTAAGGGTGGATTTGTTTGTTTTTTCTTGGTTTTGTTTTTCAGATTGAAATATATTGTCAAACACAATAGCTCAAGAATATTTGTTTGGTGTTCCATCAGTGTGCAAGGTTGTAGAAATTGTATGAGAGGAAAACTTATGACCTTATATTGACAATTCAGAAATTGTTCAAGTGGAGTTAATGGAAGACTATTGTTATGAATTAAAAGGAAGGTAACATAGCACTTATGAATAAAATGGCACTCTTATGAGATTTCTCTGTATTTATAGTGTAACATTTAACTCATTTTGACTGTTGCTGGCATTCCAAATTAATGAAGCTATGAGAAGAGACATAAGATCCAGTTTTAACTTGCTGACAAAAAAATGCAACGAACAACTGTGAAATGCTGGGGTCTGAACCCCGAGCCCCGAATTAAGGTTGACATATGGGTGATTCCCACAGCCCTTCATACAGAGGTGGTGAGTTTGCCTTATAGCTTCCCCCCAGGGTGCGGCCGGCCCTGCAGGGAGAGCCAGAAGGGAAATGAGCCCCAGGGGTCCCGCACTGAGCTGACAAAGGTCAGGGGTCTGCTGGGGGATAAAAGCTGGGACCACTTGCAGGGAGTCAGGAGTGTCTGTCTGTGGAGTGCACTCCCCAGAGCTTCCTGGTTCAGGGCAGACCTCCTGACTCTCCTGGAGCTGGGCCCTGGTCTGTTTAGGCCTTTGTGAACGTGGGCGGATGGGGTGAGAGGTGCCATGTGGGCACCTTTTTCTCATGTGTTTAACTGGCTGGTCTGGCTGTTTCCCATGCCAACTATGGGCAACCTCGGTTCACTGTTTGTACCCCCTGTTGTGGGCTGAGCTGTGCCATTTGTGGGATCGTTGGGGGTGGCATTGATCATGTACGAGCTTGTTGACCTGTTTGTACCCCCGGGCGGTCATTCATATAGTAACTTTTCTGTCTACAATACAGTCTGCATATTGGTTCATCTCCCTGCTGGTGCTATCATTTTTGTTAGGCCTGGTCATTGGCAAAATAAACTGCGAGTTGCAACTTTTATAGCTTTTCTTCTAGGTATAGACAAGTACGGCATCTCACAACTTCAGAGATAGGAGTAAAGAAGTAGTGTGAAGATCACTAATTATTTATTTTCCTCTCATCCAGGAAGGATTTGAACCTTTTGTTTTTCAGCAGAGGTATTTACTGTGTGGTATCTGGCATCAATTTTTGCAGCAAGGAGGTATTCCACTACATTCTTGTGTAGAGCCTGCACTCTGTAGGGGTGATAGGATTACATATGCTTTATCTTTGTGAAGAGAAGCCATTACCTCAAATTATGTTTCTTGTTTATGGAGTTGCAGTTTAGGCTGTTAGTTGCTCTGCAGATGTAGTATCTGTTCAGAACAGAGCAGGCCAAAACCTGAAATAAAGAGCATAAAATAACAGTGAAGAGCTTGTACCTGGTATAGTAACTCAATCTTGGAGAAATGTGCAAGACCTGGAATGCTGGAACTCAATTATAAATAGTAGTTGCGTAGAATAGAATGGCTGGGCTAGTGCATGTGTTTGAGGAAGTTCTGCACATTTTTGTTAATATATACTGTGCTGTATTGCTCATCTATGTTCTGACTGAAGTGCCAGTTCTAGATTATTTTAATTATTATAACTAAATTTGTTATAGCTAAGCCTGATGATGATAAATAAATAAAAAGTACTGATTAAGCCACTGCCATAGGCACTGAACTGTGAATTAGTCATAATATTAATTCTAGTTAATCACCTCAATTTTATTTGTTGTCACAGTTATACTGTGCCATAAGCAGGGAAAACAACATCATAGTAATAGTTAGAATGTTAGTCTTGCATCATAAAATGCCAAGCAGTGAAATAATTGTTTTCTCTCCCTATGACAAAAGAAACAAGTACTAGAAGAGACTGCAATAAAAGTAAAGGAAACAGTCTTCAGCATAAAATACAATAAAATCTGCAGAAATGTGGATTAGTTTGCAATGATTGTCAAGCCCATCTAGAAGTACCCTGGTTTTATGTCTGAGGGCCCACTCTTTCCTAAAACTAAGAAATTACTAACCTACTTGTTTTACAAGTGGTCTTAGCCTAAAACGGAATGTCGTAAGCCCCCAAAATGAAATACAGATAGCATGTCTACAAAACCAAAATCTTTTACTTGTATTGTTCAGAAAGTCAGTGGAAACCTGAAGCTTACCAGGAAATTAAATGATGTTTTATGTAGCTTCTAGGTTATCTATTCTGAATTATGCATTCCAAAACATCTTGATAGCGGTCACGTTTTAAAGTAGCCTGTTTCTATACATTCCAATGCTTGTAAGTGCTTCAGTCATCTATGACTAGAGAGTTACTCGTTTTATACCAGAGTATCTCACACGGCTGTGTGGAAGGAAACCAGAAGCTACATCTAGGAAAGCACTGGTGAGTGTGAAACAGGATAGGTGCAGAGTGTAGTTATCCAGCTGATACCTTGCTCAGTTGCCTTTTAAAACTTGCAGGTGTCTGTCTTTTCAGAAAACTTGAGCACAGGGAAATTCTTGTGCCTAAAATTCCTCATATTTAAGCAAATAGTCTCCCAGAATTACATGCATGGTTCAAAGCAGGTGTAAAGAAATGAGGCATTTCTCAAACTTCATCTTCTTAAAAGCCAAATCCAGTAAGGTATTCACAGAGATCACCTTGTATGCACAAATAAGACTTGGTTGCCACAAAACTCGGATAGTAGGGGCACCTTACACTTATGCAGGGCAGTCCTCAAGAGCTTCTGCCAGAAAATGTGTGAATTGTGTTCAAATACCCCCTTAGCCTGAGTTGCTTCACTGTTTCTGTGATTTAGGTGGAAACCATAAAGACTGACTTTTGAGGCATTTTCCAGTTGTGATAATACATTGAAAATGGAGAATTTTTTGTAGTAATTCAAGATCCATACACAGGGGAAGGGAGAGATGGAGGCTGGGGGGAAAAAGCTGAGCTGCAGTCTAAGTTGCTGCTTTAGGAGAAGAAAAAGTCCGAGAATATAATACTAGATTATAGGAATAAATATGTGTCATTAAATTGTGTTATGCCACAAAATTCATTTGTGGTTTGGGACGTGTCTTGTATGAAGACAGGCTGAGAGAGTTGAGGTGGTTCAGCCTGTAGAAGGGAAGGCTCTGGAGAGATCTTATTGCAGCCTTTTGGTACTCAAAGGGGGCTTATAAGAACGATGAGTGCAGAGTTCTCTAGGAGTGTTTGTCATAATAGAATGAAGGGTAAGGATTTTAAACTAAAAGAGGATAGATTTAGTTTGCAAAAAAGAAAGTCCTTCTTACGTGCAGTGATGCTGGTGAAACACCGGAACAGGTTGCCCAGACAGGTGGTAGATGCCCCATTCCTGGAAACATTCAAGGCTAGATTGGATGGGGCCATGGGCAGCCTGGTCTAGTGGAATATGTACCTGCTAACTGTAAGGGAGTTAGAGCAGATGACATTAAAATGTGCCTTGCAACCCAAACCAGTCTCTGGTTTAGTGACTGTTTTGGATCAGCTCCTCCCTGTATATGCTTTGATGACAAAGGCAAGATCCTGATTTTCTACAGAAAGTTTGTTGGTTTTGTTGGTGTGTTTTTTGTTGGGTTTTGGTTGGGTTTGTTTGTTTGTTTTTTATTGTATATTTCAAGGGATTTACCGTAGCATATAAAACTCAAGGAGAATTCAGGCACCATAACCAAAATAGGTTCTCAACGGAGGTTTTTTTCTGCTGTGAGAAAAGGTCCTGTACTATCTATCTATCATGCAATACTGTAGCAGTGGTTCTATTTCACAAGGTGAATGTTCCCTTGTCTTTATTTCCTGCTTTTTATTTTCCAGTGTCTTGGCCCCTTTTCTTTCTTTTTCTTCTTTCCAGACTGTCATGCAAATGCTACCGAGAGCAGCTAGTATGCTCAGATATCTGCCTGCCAGACAGGGGTTCTGTGTGATGGCTGTGATCTCTCACAAAGGTTTCACTGACCTGCCTGGCACAGCCTTAATTCTTTAACACTAGCTATGTGCTTGTGAAAAATGCTTAAAGAATAATCTTTTCAATGCCTCTGTGTATTAGTAGGATCATGTTTGGGGAGAAAAAACCCAAACCTTATGAACACCATGCCTGCAATATAACCTTAAATGTACGTCGAATGAATCTGAGTAATCCACTTGATGCAGGGTTTCTTGTATTTCTGAATATCTAAAATAAAGATGCATTCACTTGTGAATTGTTTACAATGATTGTAGGACTTGAGAAGAAATAGATGGTAATGTTATTTGTTTTGTTGGGTTTTTGGTTTGTTTTTGAAGCCTTTGATATCCTATTACCTTTCCTTTTGGAACATAAGAATGTTGTTGCTGAAATTGATACAGTTTTGTCTTTAAGGGTTTCTGATTATGTGTAAAATCAAAAATGGCCTCTATAGCAATCTATTTTCTTCAGATACTGTAGCGTGTAATCTTGATTTCACAGTTTTATATAACTGCGGTAACAGAAAAAATGGCTTGAACACCTGATGAAATTAGTCTCTTGCTAGTGGCACTTTTGCTTTTAGACCTTTGTGTTGATTATTTGAGAAATTCCTTTTTAGTAAAAATGTGGAGTGGATTCTATTTTATTTTTTTTTAATTTCTTTTCATGAATGCATTTAGTATCCTCACAGTGTGGGTCTTTCCACAGGAATGAGACTGAGACCCTTTGGATAAAGTGAAAAAAGAGAAAATAAGGGCATAGTAGTTGACAGCTCAGAGAGGGAAATGGAATGGCAGGAACACGTGCCTAAGGGCAGTATCCTCTCCATAGGCACTGCCACAGCCCAAGTAGTTGATCTTGTCTCTAGACATGTTGTCTAACTAACTTATAAAAGTGAATCATTGAGTGGATAGATTCTACAAGTACTGTGTATTATGGAAATGTACTAGCTTCATCTCTCTGTCAAAAGATGTTTCAAAATCCTTGTCAAAGAAAAATATTTAAGATTGAACCATGTGACGTGCAGCTATCACATCTGCATTAAATTATTACTGTGGAATATTCATGAGGCTTGGAATTTTTTTTTACATCTTTGGTTTATTACCTTTGTTTAACTAATCCTCAAGTTAATTTGAATTACAGGGTGTCCAATTAGCATTATTAACAAAATGCTGATTGTAGTCCTTGGCTTGTTTATTGGCTTATTTTAGATTTTGTGTTTGTGTACTACATCATTTGTTTCATATATTTTCCAGGCAGTTCCAGGTTATGATTCATTTGAATTGCAGGACTGGCTAGATCTTTTCTGTCTAAAGGACAAAACTTTTAGATTGTTTCATGTTCAACATGAAATGATAGTTGAAACTTTAAAAAAATAAACTTTCACAGAGAAAATATGTCATCCAGCTCTCCTGTTCTGAAAGATTCTCCTTAAAGAAGGAAAAGTTCAGTGTAGTCCCTATTTATTGTGAGTTATAGAATCACCAGCACATTTTCATACTGAATTTCAAATATATGTTTAATAAATTTTAACCCTACCACCCAGTTACAGAGAGGTAAATGCATGAGGACTTGCTACCAGATCGTGAAGGTGTTTCAGCTCAAAATGGCTGACATTTCCCTGGAGCTCTCTGACTTTAAGAGGGTCACTTATTGTCTGGTAAGGCATAGTTTATCCTTTTGCTAATCACTTCTTTTTTGGTTTAAATTGTGCTAAGTCTGTCAGGGCCCAGAGAGGACCTCGCCAGCGCCTCTCGCGCAGAACACGGAGCTGCAGTGGGGGCGGAGGAGGAGGAGGCCACCTCGTGCGGCTGAGGCCCTGGTGGTGCCGGGGCAAAGGAGGGCTTCCCGGGCTGTGAGGAGCAGCCCCAAGGAAGCCCTGTGGGACAAAATCCATCTGCTGTGGGTGACTGCCATTTTATAAAAAGCTGAGGTACGAGTTAAGTTTTAATTCACCTTTAGTCAGTTTACTACTTGTAACTGTGACTTAGAGGTGGAAATAGGGACAGAAGCAGTATTCAGGGTAGACTTCAAAAATAGCCTTTACACTTTTCTGATTTCAGCCAAAAGCCTTTAAAATGTGGATGGATATTTTTAACATAGAGATTTATAGCTCAAACAACCGTGAGTATTCTCACTCCTGCTGGGGTGTGCTTGGCTCAGCCCAGAAGAGGGACAAGTCTGTGAAGTTTTGATGTCTCCTGTCTTGTGAGCTCCTTGGGTTTGGGGTGATCTGGCCACTTCCCTTCAGTAAACTCCCTGAGAAGTCACCACAGCAGTAACAGCAGCTGAAGCCAGAGGATCATTTTTTTTGTTTATTTTATTGGCTTTTAAATTTTACTCCTGGATATACTGACCTCAGTGGGGTTTGCTGGTGTTGACACTTGTAACTGTGGTTCATTGTTTTGAAAGCTATAATTTCAATGGACACTGTAGATACATGGCAACTTTAGAGAATTACAGATACTTTCTCCAGTTCTGTTTTCTTCTTTCAATCTTGAAAAAGCATTTAGTGCACTCAAAGATTAATATATTTTGCATTTATAGGTTAGAAATCAGCAGTCTGACGAATTATTTTAATGCTGTTTGGTTGGTTTTTTTAGGAGGCTCTACATCCATTTCTTCTTTCACTGTTATTCCTCGCTTTCAAGACCAGTGTTTAACTGCATTCCTCTTAAGCAGTCAAGAAACAACAGGACTTTTTCAGTTCCATTGCTCAGCTACAGTTGTATTTGAATTCTTTGTATTCTCTTTTGGCCCCTTTTTGATGGGGAAGGCCAACCAAAATAGCTGTCCAAAAGCACATTATTAATTTGTTTTTTGCTTATGTTATATAAAAATGAGATCAGTGGGATTACTCTTGCAAATCCCTATCCTCTAGCGCAATAAGAAAGAAAAGACTGAACTTACAAAAACATCTTATTAGCAGGTTTTCTTTTTTTTCTTTAAACAAAGATACCTGTGATAAGAAAGATAAATAATGATCAAGGAAATAACATGAAAGAAATTATTTTTATTATACTTTACCTGCATTTTCAATTAGAGATGTGATTCTCTGGTACTTGATTTGAAATAACTAGCACACCAGAAGTCTTCCTAATTGCACAACTGCAAGTGTTCAGCAAATTGTCAGCTACTTCATTTTAGAAGAGTTATAACTATTGACATAAAACTGTCAATTTGCTAATTAGGCTGGACACTCTAAAAGGAAATTTTCTTGGTTAAGATACCACTATAAATCAAACCTTTAGATTCAATATTGCACAAATTTAAAATGTGATTAACTCTACTTCACTATTATTTCTCATAGGAATAAAGCTATCCATGTGCCATATTGATTGCTCTAATGACCAAAATCAGTAATAACCAAAATATTTATTCTGCTGGATTCTTTATTGTGCTGTGTAGACTGAAGTTCACTCCAGTCCTCCCATTCTTATTCCACAAATGCCTTTAAAAGTAGACCCAAAACTAATTTAGTAGTCTTTTCTGTACTGTGGTCCCTGCTGGATGGGAGATTCCATGTCAAAGTCAGTCTGTAGCAAATTGGTTAGATTCACCTGCAGTGAAGTGTACAGTAGGAGATGTTCTCACTGCTACTGTGGTACAACATGCAGAGTTGCATCATTTGCAGTAGTGCTGCTTAAAATGTGGAGCGTAGGAAAGAGGAACTCCACTGTGTTGTTAAATGAATTACAGGTTGCCTCTTACACCCATCTATCCTATCACCTGTGTCCTAGTCAGTTGGTATCAGTCTTGGCAAAAACTTAAAAAAAAAAAAAAAAAGGTTCTAGAACAAAAATTATTTTATCACTGCTAGAAATGGCCTTTGTAGCTCTGTGTAAACAGTGGGTAAGCTTTAATTACTTCTGCCTTTGTGATAAACTTTGTGACTAAGCAGAGGATTTTGGTTGTGAAGGTTGCAAGTCTGGCAGTTTTTACCTCCAATAGATGATCTAACATAAATCCTCAAGTACTGTAAAGAGAATATCTGTAAAAGACTAGCAAGCATTTCCTGGCTAAATCAGTACTAATCTCTTATAAATTTTATTTTCACCTTCTCTCTCTGGTAGAGGATGCTGTTAGCCTGTGCTTTGGGAATTCGGAGAAATGTGTTTTGTGCCAAACTGGATGCAGCTGTTCATTGAGTTTTACTTAGGAGCAAAATAATAATGTCTATATGATATCTGAGCATTTAGTAGAAATATAGCAAGTGTCTTATTTAATAAACATAGTTTAGTTATATTCATAGTTGTCAAGATAAAGAATGCTGAAATAAGGATTGAGCTTTATGTGAATGTTATGATTCAAATCTATTTATGATTTGAAATGAGAAATCTAATGTCTTTGCTATTAGAAATGTGTCATGTTTTCTGCTAACTCTAATTGTGTATCGCTCATGTAACAGCTAGGGTTTTTTCTCTAGGAAGTGCTTCAAAAGATGATCAGAATGCTCTCCAAAATTAAGCCTGTTGAGAACTTAAATGTGGATGGTGTCTCTAGAAGTCTTAATTTTTCCTCTCTGTTACTGTGCTAATAAAATACGATGGAAGCTCTTATTTGAGTGTATTATATCCATGCTATACTAAGAAGAAACAGTGTAGCCTTCAGCAATGTCACTCTAATGGAATTTGAAGAGCGAATCACATTATGAGTTAGGGATGCTGAGAAAAAAATACGAATACACTGGTTTAGCAATAATAACATCAGGCTTAATCAATACTGGTTTGTCTATTGAAGAAAAACCCCTGTTCTTTCTTCCTTTTCATGTATTCTAGACTTTGCTGAGTCCCTTAGGGATTTACCACCTTCTGATCCTTTTCTAGCCTTACCCGTCTGTTTTGAGGCATTCTTGAGCCTTCAGAATCTATCAGTAGTCATCTTGCAAGTCACAAGTCATTTATGGTCAGAATACATTGTGGTCCCTGCTATGTCTGAAGGACAGTTTTGTCCAATTGTGCTGAAACTGGAGGGGGCCAATTGTGATAGCTTGGTGTGGATACTCCTGTTACAGACGGGCTAAAAGGAAATAATTTTTATTGATGTTAGTATTCTGGGGAGCTGCTTTTGTCTTACTCTTCAAGATACTAAAGTCACGCTGAGGGGTTACCTTACAATGGTAAGCTCTTCAAATACTCTCATGTAGGTCAATACTCACCATTTTGTAGTGGAGTCTGAATGCTCCTGTGGTTTGCATTAGGTTTAGCAGTTTTCCAGTGGCTTGTGTGCTGATTTTTTTTTTTTAAACCCTCTTAAGTACTTGAAATTATTTCTTACATAACTTTAAAAATCCTTCTGCGTTAATATTTGTCCCTTGGTTGGGTCATTTGCTCAACATTTTAATGATTTATGTCTCATGTAGATATTAGCAGGTACAAAGATGTGTTTTAATGATATTCTGCTGCGTATTGTTCACTGGGAGAGAATATAAAGCCAGGAAAATATGAAGCACTGAATACACGGATAGTTTCCAGACTTTTGAATGATTCAGAGTCTTTGATGAATCACTAGTTTCTATTGCTGACCTCTGCTCCTGACCTTTCCCTGACTTCACAGGTCAACAGTTCTGTCAGCAACTGAATTTTGAATAATTTGTCATCTGACATCTCTAGATCTTATTTCTGTTCTCAGGATTTTATTTTTCTTTTTTTTTAAAGTGGTTGTTGACCAAATTCTGTTGTAGTTCTACAATACAAAATCAGATCTTGGCTACTGGATGGAAAGTACACTACGTTGAGACTAGAGTGTACTGTCTACTGTAATGGGCACCAGTACAATATACTGGTGGAAAGTACACAGTTTACCAGTACTTCCCTCATGCATTCTCTCAAAACACCTCAATCCTTCCTGTTCTTCATGTGCCGTGTATGAGCTCCAGTTCAAATTTAATATGCCATTTGCCAACTTTTTTTTTTTCCCTGTCTTCCCTCCCAAAAAGGGAAGGAACAACCGCTGTACATCCAAAGTATGAAATTGCCCATACTTGGTTATTTGGGAAATACTTAACTGTGTTTGACATGACTTTTTCTAGTCAGTGATATAGTGACGTTCTTTCTATTTACTTCTTTATTCTGTAATTTTTCCCATTTATATGCCAGAAAAGTTTTCTCTGATATGTCCATTTTAATGCATAGCTTTCTCTGTGAGCTATTTGGCTGTGTACAAGAGGGGCAGTTGTTTTAATCTTGCAATCAGAAGGGTTTGTTCTTCTCACAGTGTGTTCTTGATTAATTCAAACTAATAACTACAAGCACTATCGCATGCAGTGTTACAAGACCACAAGTGATTGGCTGGCCTGCAGTTTGACAGGCTTTTCTTAGGTTTAAGAAAGAATGATACAAAAATTGCATTTCAAAGTGTTTATCTCACTGGAATTTCTAGCTTTATTTTGATGCAATCATAGCAATGACATGTAGCAGTGCTGCTGCTAAAGAAACATCAGCATTTTGAATACACAGTGTTTTTCAGAGACAAATGTATCTTTCTTTCCTCTCTTTCTTTTGATGAAGGTGGAAAACTAGAGTTCTCAAGCACATGAAATTTTTTGGAAGTGTATTATGTTAGCGTTAACAAAAAAAATATGACCCTGAAGAATGCAAAGCATTGGTATGAGAGAGGAGATATTCCCCTTCTTACAAACTTGGAAAGTGAAGCATAGAATTTTGAAGTGTTTCAGACTGGGTGTTTTTGGTTGTGGTTTGGTGTTGTTTTGTTGGTGGTTTTTCTTTTTTTTTTGGTTGTTTTTTTGTTGTTGTTGTTGTTGTGGTTTTTGTTTGTTTGTTTTATATATTTTGTTACTTTTTTCTCCCCCTTACTCTTCACTGCCACACAAGCACAAATCCAAGATGCTCTGCTAGTCCACCTTGGACTTTTCTTGCTGGATTAATTTGTCCATTAAGAACTTGATCTGACTCTTACTAGACCAAAGAGAAAATGCTCTTGACTTAAAGCTGGGTCTGGTTAATATTTATTAAAAGAGTTAAATGTATCTGACCTACAGGGTTTGTGCCAGTCATAAGAATTAATGTAAAGAAGTGTTGGGTAGGGTGGGGTTTTTACAAAGGAAAGTAGGAAGTTAACTACAGTGTGAGTGAGCAGCTGAGTAGCTGCTGATAGCGTGGCACTGTGCTACTAGTTCCCTGTGTATATGTATGTAGGAATGTCATATTCCACTTAAGGCATACTATTTCAAATGGGAAGCTGCGTCTTGCAAAAAGTAATGCTGTGTGCGTGAAAATGTCATGAGGAAATTATTGCAGAGAATGAGAGCAGTGTAAGTTCACACCCTGCTGTATAGTATGCTAGCTTTCCCTGGTAAAGAAGACCTTAAAAAGTGATTGCAAAATTCATACTATTGTTTTAACTAATAATAAATAGAAGGCTATTGCTATATTAAGCATATTTGGACCTGATCCAGTGCTAGTTGTCACTGAAATCTAATAGCTGTTGATACTGCATCAAATTCTTTCTCTTGTGGCTTCTTTAAGGAGGCTGTCTTGTATTTTGTAAATCAGCTGCTCATTTCTCAACTACTGTAAGTCTGTGGCATAATCAGCATAGTGACACTATTTCAAATCCATTTTTAAGACTCACTTTGCTAAACTCTCACTCAACCTTATAAATGGTCCTGTGCGTGTTTTCTTTCTTGCTTAGGAATTACTATGGCTTCTTATATTTTTGTGGTTATGGACCTAGACCTGCAAATTACTGAATACTTGGGAAGTTTTCTCCTGAAATAACTTCAATGAAGTTAAATATTTCAAGCGAAAGCTTTTAGAAGGTTTAATAATTTTCTTCTTGTGAAATCCAGGTAGTTAGTACCAGAGCTGATAACATATACCTATGGAGCTGCTTCTACAAAGATTGTTTTGAATTATCTTAGCATGTAAGAATCTTGTAGCTATATTTGTGTGTATACTGGCGTTGTATCATTAACTTTGAGTGTCTTGTATTAGTCATGGAAGGATGAAGTAGCAAGAAGATTTACTGTTATTATCAGGATGAGGAAGAAAAGTGGTTGTGCTTGGGGTTTTGTTGGGTGAATTTGGAGCTTTTTGCATTTTTTGTGTTGCTCCCTGTCCCCAGGTAAAGTATTACTATTTCATAATAACTTAAATATGACTTTATAACAACTGCACTATACTGCAGCTGGTTTTCTCCTGAAGAATCAAATCTACCAGTAGTCACCCCTGTGTCTTCCTGCACTAAAGCTTACATGTGCTCAAGCTTTTCTTTACCTATCCAAAATGCTGGCATTTGAGATAGAGTGGGAGAGAGTGGAGCTCAGCACAAACTAATGTGGTTTACTCAACTTTTCAGATAGGCTGGATCTACTTTTGGTTTTTAAGTTCCTACTCCTAGGTTAGTTCAAAGCTATATCAGCTGTGTCTGTACTATGCTGAATAAGTGGCTCATACAGAAGTACAAAGGAGATGGATCTAGATGGTGGTACTAGGCTACTTCGTAATCCAACTGGGATTTAAGGAGACACTAATTTTGCTAATACAGTTAAACCTCTTGACAATCATAATTTCTCTTCTGGGTGAAGTTTTTTTTTGTTATTTTCTGAGTAGTGGCACTATCCCAAACATTGAGTAGTCCCAGTAGCAGCTATTTTAACTACTGATACCTTCTTAGTTGTTTGGTTTTGCTATGTATGTGGATATCTGTAAAATTCCTATCTGTTTCTCAGATAAATTGTTGTTGTCTATGAATTGAAGATTAATTGGTGTGAGATTAATACTAAAAGAGAAGACTTGTGCTTAAGTAATTTAAATATTTTATGAGCTGGGAAATATTTTTATAGATGTCCTTATACATGCCATATATAAAAATCTTTTTTTATAGATCATCCTATTAACCACACTATTTTGCCATTGTGGAACATTAATAATGCTGATTTGTAATCTTTAATTTCCCCTGTTTTGTAGTACACTCATAAATGAACCATTTACATTCAAGAAGCCATAGCAAAGTTTGCTAAGGATTTTCTATCAATTTTCTCTCTGGATTTTTTATGTTGTGTTTTTTTTTTTATTATTAACAATGGCTGACAAATCTTGAAGCTAATGTGAAATGAGAATTCTTAGTAGTTTCTTAGACATTTACATTTTCATTAGGTTGTATTGTAGTTAGATGAAGTATTTATTTGGCAACAAGAAGTCTAATTTGTTTACAGCAATCATTATCAAAATTCACATTAGCAGCCCCTGAAAACAGGTTTTGGTCAAGTTAGAGTCATTTAATACTTAAAGAACAAAATATAGAAAATCTACATTACCTAGTCTTTGTGTTATGCTACAAGCTTTTTACCTGTGTATTCTACTTCCAACTATTGCTGGATTTTCTCTTTTTCCCCTTGGCTGCAGGCCAAGGTGTAAACAGTGTTGAACCAGAAGGTGAGTGTCTGTAGCCTTTTAATTGTAATTGTCAGCCCCTGTCTTAACCAGAGAAAATGTATCTACTGTTTGACTCCTGTTCACAACACTGACCTCAGGATGGAGGGGTTGTATATCCTGACAGTGACTGAGCTTTACTGATGAGTATTGTCTTATGATCCAACTGAACTTCTTCAGTGTAGACATGGTAAAACGCTCTAGCTCAAGCCTAAAAAAATGGGGGAGGAAAAGCAGCAACCAAACTAGCTTGAATACGTTTATTTATTTAAGTAGATTAAAGCCTTTATATGCTTTGGTTTTATTTTTAAGGGTCCATCTTGCTGGGACGATGTGCTGATTCCCAATAGAATAGAAGGTGTTTGCCAGTCCCAAAGGTGCAATGGAAACACAGCGGTAAGATTTTTGTCATGTTTCTCCAAGTACTGTGGCACATGTAAGAATAACTGTTTATAGCAATTGTAACCTAATTAGTACTGCAGAAATGAATTTAACTTGACATGCATGGTATGCTTCAAAAGAGCTGTTCAGCATCAGGTGAGATATCTACAGCTTTTAGCAAAATGGAGGAACGTGACCAGTTGCTGCTTGGAATGGAAGAGGAAACAGATTTGTTATTTCTTTTACTGAAGTAGAATTCTTAGCTATTCAAGTATGCAAGGGTTAAATGTAGAATGTAATGCTTAAATGTTTATGTCAATACTTATTTTGCTATCATTATGTATATACTAGTGCCCTGAGAGTTTCAAATTTCTATGTCATCTTGGATATCAGATCTTTCATATCAGATATTCAGCCTTTGTCCGTGGAAGTAGATTCTTCACACTAATTACTTCACAATCTGTTCTACCACATGCTCATCACTGTTTTTTGTTTCTTGAAGTGACATCTATGAAAAGTCTGAGTAAGAAGCAGCATAGACATCTCAAATTATTAATGATTTTTCAAAACATTGTTTATGTATACCTACATCTTTTCATGTGTTAGATGTTGTTCAGTAGAATTTAATACTAAAGAGGTCTCAGAGGGACTTTCTTCTCAGGAAAAAGCTTAATTGGAGGTGTTCCTTCTGGACATAGCTTCTAAAGACAAACACAAAACTGTACATATGAAAGGGTTCTGTCCTCAAGGATTTGCAGATGGAGGTGAAATAAGTGACTTTTATTCAGAGGCATCTGAATCTGCCCTGGTGTACTCTTCTTTGTCTTCCCTAGCAAGATAGTTGTGAAGTGGTATGCCTGTGTTGTTCCATAGCGTCCCTGCTTGGTCGCAGATATTGGCAGGAAATATTTTTATCTGACTTTAGACACCAAATGGTTGTTTTAACAACATGGGGTTTACGTCAATCTCCATGCACAGTCAACAGGAACTGTTGAGGTCTCACAGATTTTGGGCTTCTGCTTGTCAGTGTGCTGCTTGTAGTAGCAGCTCAACCACTCTTTTGAAAGTGACAGATATTAGATATTAATGTGCTATTCTTTCAGCAGTACTGAGCTCTCTCAGGTGTGTAAACAAACTACTGTTTTGCCTCTGGGTAGATAAGCTGTAGTCTGTCCTGTTGTTATGCTTCAGGACCTACTCTAATTGTAAGAGGGCTGGCTGCCTGACTTTACTTCTACAACTTGTTTATTGGCCCTGTGCCACTACTGTTGCTGGGGAGAAGTGCATCCTGTTTCCCCTTCTTTATTTAAAGACAACACAGGAAAATGAAGAAAGAAAAACTTATTTTTGACAAGGGTGGTAGTTTCCTTGCCAGGTATTCACCTTGAGCTGTTGTTTACAAAAGCATGTGATAAGGTTCTCCATCTTATCATTTCCTGGGACACTGGACTGATCTGCAGCATGACTCCACTTGCTGACTATGCCTTCAGCCAGATGCATACTTAGCAGAGCCAAGGATCAGTGTTATCTTTCAGTAAAGCATCACTGAATAAAAATCAGGAGATACCCTCTTTTAGGCAAGCATGTTGCAAGTACAGCTTCAGACCACCTGAATTACAGGCATGAGGCTGTTAGCAGAGAAACATGCTGTTCCTTTATTTCTCATCTCAAACATATTTCTTTTCTATAAGCTACAAACCACTCAACCCATTGGTGTTAGAACTGAACCAGGCTGGGATGCAAGAACAATCCTCTTCTTTGTAATCTTGAACAAGGAAGGTCGAGGGAGGTGATTCTCCCCCTCTACTCTGCTCTGGTGAGACCCCACCTGGAGTACTGCACCCAGTTCTGGAGCCCCCAGTACAAGAGGGACGTGGACCTGCTGGAGCGTGTCCAGAGAAGGGCCACAAGAATGGTCCGAGGGCTGGAGCAGCTCTGCTGGGAGGACAGACTGAGAGAGTTGGGGCGGTTCAGTCTGGAGAAGAGAAGGCTCCGAGGGGGCCTTCCAGTATCTTAGGGGGGCCTACAAGAATGCTGGTGAGGGAGTTTTTAGGCTATCAAGTAACGACAGGACTAGGGGGAATGGGGCAAAGCTGGAAGTGGGCAGAGTCAGGCTGGATGTGAGGAAGAAGTTCTGTCCCATGAGAGTGGTGAGACCCTGGCATGGGTTGCCCAGGGAGGGGGTTGAGGCCCCATCCCTGGGGGTCTTTAAGGCCAGGCTGGAGGAGGCTCTGGGCAGCCTGATCTAGTGGGAGGTGGCCCTGCTCATGGCAGAGGGGTTGGAACTGGGTGATCCTTGTGGTGCCTTCCAACCCTGACAGATTCTGATCTGTTTTAGCAGAGGACTGTAGAGCCCTAATGGCTCAATGGTTGGACTTGCAGATCTTGAAGGTCCCTTCCAACCTAAAGGATTCTATGATTATATGATTGCCAGCAATGTTGATCTAGTCAGGAAAAACAACTCACTAAAAAAAAAAAAACCAAACATATATTAACCTATCCAGTGGGTAGCCCTGCACAAGATCTTTGAATTAATGGTTTGTTGAGGTCCTCTAGTCCCTGAAAGGCATCCTTCTTGTGTTTTGGGCTGAGTTGTTTTTTTTTCTTCAACCTCAATATTTCTCAGTGTCAGAAACAATAAAAATCCTACAGATGTGCCTCCAGGGACTTGTCACACTCTCCTGCTCTGCTAAAATGGTCTGTTTGGTAAAGCGGGGGGGGAATTCACAAGTTGAAACTTCCAACTTATCTTGGCTGTTACAGTCTTTGGGAGATGGAGTAACATTTTATGATTTAAGTAGCCAGTTTTGCACTGTCATGACAAAGTTTGTGGGATTACTTTTGTCTGTCTTAAATACCTCTACAGTGTATGTGCTTATTTACAGCAATGGGTAATGAAGAAGCTTTGAGATTCTTAACAATCAGTAGACACCTCCTTTATTTCTTCCCCAAGACAAAAGTTTTGCCTGAGAACTGATTTTTGTCAGTTTTCACTTCTCATAAATACCAGTTTGCAACATACCTTCAAGAGCCAATGTGTTTTTTCCTGAAATACTGATTTGTGTTTTGTTATAAAATTAGTCTCTTGCCAGTAATTAGACTTCAGTTCTTTTGTGAATATGAAAATAGAGTAACTGGCAATATTAGAAAATAGTAGAAATCAAATTTCAATTTAGTTAAAATTTATAAATTATTGCCAAAAGATATATTGAATACCTTAATGATAAATGCACCATCATTAAAGGTGTCTGATGTACTCAAAATTATGATGTTTATCTGATTGATTTTTGTGGGTTTGATCAACAAACTAAATTGAATTTAAATTTTGATATAATCTGTTTTAGGTGCTTTATTTATGATTTCAGCTGCTTTTAAACCTGGAGTCAAAACCTGAGTATGTTGTGATTTGTTATACTTTGTAATTATGAGCAATAGAAGTATAAAAGGTACCATAGTAACATCTTAAAATATGACATTGCTGACTGAGAAATTTGCGAACTTGGAACACAGAGCATGGGTCCCCTGTGCTGCCCAGGGGACTTTGCACAGTTTCTCTTGGTGTTCATTTCAGTTATAGGCTCTTGCCCCACAGCCTGGAGCAGCAGGCTCTTAAGAAGTTGTGTGCTCTATCCATAAACACAAAAGCTTACAGAGACAGGAGCAAATGGGGTCTAAACAGAGAATCTGGATCTTGAAAAGGTGATAGGCAGTGCTTCTTTCAGAGACTCAGTGGTTTACTTTATGAAACATAATAAATAGTCTATTTGGAAATGGTGATCGAAGTACACAGAGCATCCAAAGCAGAGCTCAGTGGGTTTTTTTTTCACATTAATTATAGTCTATCAGAAATAATAAGTTCACTCTAAACTTCTACAGCTCCAAAAGGATGAAGTTGATGTGGACACTTATGTCAATGCAGTTGTGGAACATTCAAGTCAGTTCTATAACAACTTTCAAGTATATTAGTTAGAAAATGGAAATACTGACTTGAGCTGATCAACATATTTGAAACAAGGATCAGATTGGAATCTTTCAAGCTGTTTCAAAAACCAAGACCATTCACTAAGTGAAATGGAACCTTGGTGGCTGTCTTCAAACACTTTCAGCCAGAAGCGCTTTTTGTAGTTGTGCAGGCAGGCACTTACTCTAGAGAAATGATTGATGTACCAGCAGTGCTCCAGGCTCTGGATTTTCAGATGTTTTGTTTGCTTTTCTTTCTGCGTACTTTTCCTTGTCATTTTCTGCATTCTTTGAAAAGAACAACCCAAATGCTGTGGAAATAGGTGTGGTTCTCTGAAATTACACATACCACTTTAGGCTGAGAAAGACCTTTAAGATCATCACGTCCAACCTTAAACCTAACCCTACCAAGGCCACCACTAAATCATGTCACTAAGCACCTCATCTACACCTCTTTTAAAAACCTCCAGGGATGGTGACTCCACATCCCTGGGCAGCCTGTTCCAATCTTTGACAACCCTTTCAGTGAAGAAATTTTTCCCAATACCCAACCTAAGTCTCCCCTGACACAACTCAAGGCCATGTCCTCTCATTCTATTACTTTTTACTTGTGAGAAGAAACCAACTCCCACATTGATACAACCCCTGAATAGCTTAAACTGTTGTGTTTTGGGGTTTTTTTTTTTTTTTTGGCCAATTGGCTAGATACCCAAAGATTACTTTGTTCAGTGCTAGGTAGCACCATAGTTCATGTTTCACAAATCCATAAAAGTGTATGAAGGCTTTCCTGACAAGTGAGAGTTGAGGTTAATTAGTGAGTTACTTACAAACTGCTCTTTATATCATGAGGAAATCCCATCTGTATCTCTGAGGTCCTTCTTGTGTTGTGCCTGAATGTTATCAGAAAGTGTGTTGTAGACATCAGGAGATGAAGTCTTCTTCTATAGATGATGAGACATTTTTTGCCTCCTACAGGAATGTACAGGAATTTTGTTACACTGAAATTAGAAGTATTACTTTCTCATTATTTTCCCCTTCAATTATCACTTTATTTTTGAGAGAATAGTATTCATTAAAGAATCAGATCTTCATTTTTGTCAGCCAGGTGTAATATTTGACAAGGAACATTCTCAAACAGCTGCATAACCAAAGAACAAATATTATTGCCATGTTTAAAGACCAGGACTTTTGTGAACAAGCTTCTGTTCTCCTTCTTTAAAAAGGCAGAAATGTATTTTTTCTTTTTATGAACTCAGTTCTATTTATTGCAGAAGTGATCCAGAGGTATATTTCAAGTAAATATTCAGTTTTCTAGTATTTCTTTAGTATTTGTAAGTCTTCCAAATAATCTTAGAACTGTTTTGTATAATTACATTGTCCAAAGCAATGACTAAATTATGATGGTGAGAGCACAGTAAATTGTCAAAGAAGGTAAAATGAAAAAAAAAGCTTTATAAGACATAGTATCAGTGATGTAGCATTTATGCTACGTAGAATGTACTATACCACAAAGTTAAAATTAAAATGCTGATTTTCTCAGACTACTATAAATAATTGGTTTCAGTAACCCTATGAAATAGGCAGAAGCAAGCTATTTTTCAAACAATTGCAAGCTTGCATGAGTGCTATTTGAGCCAGTTTAGGTTTGGGTTTTTTTTGTGTGTGTTGGTTTGGTTTTGGTTTTTTTTTGTGATGGTAATAATTGGAGCATATGCTTTCTACTAAATAAAAACAGCTCTCACAGTTCAACAAAAATTATAGATACTGTAACTTAAATGAATCGTTAACTGTTAACCTATTGAGGTTATGGTATTTGTGCTGGTGCGCTGTTTTTTGTTTCTTTGAGTTTTATTGGGTTTTTTTTTTGGGGGGGGGAGAGAGTAGGCTAGTGGGAAGGCATTTCTGATATGATTTTGGTGGATTCAGGTTTGTCCTTACAAGCAGTCTGAATGCATTTGTTACTAAACTCTTTAGTCAGTAAATACCTTTTCTTATTCAAATGAAGTATTACTGAAGAAGCATTCTTATTAAGCTCAAACCTCTGCAGTTCTCTAAAACACATATATTATACTTCCTATTTATTGTCCAATGAAATGAATTGTGAAAAGGAGGACTTTATCTCTTTCTATGTATAAAAATGCTGTTGTAATTTTGTTCTCTTCATGACTCGAATAGCATGTGTCTAAGTGCCACAGAAATAATGTAGCTCTTTTCATAGCTAGGCAGAGACCAAGTTGCAACACCACCTGTAAACCACTGAAGTGCTTATTTCATAGGAACTGGCTCCACATCAGTCCCAAGCTCCTGTGAACGTACATCAGTTTCTGAAAGACATTGCCATATCTTCAAGGCAAAATATAAGGCAAATTGTTTTGAACTTCAGAAATGGGTGGAACAAATACTGATGTTCTTTGTGTTCTTGAGACTATTGATGTGCAGAAGGAGTTGCTGTGGACTTTAAAATCTCAGAAACGATAATGGAAAGGTTAAACAGGATTATAGGTCAGATATGGTTTATATAAGAAATAAGGAAATGAAAAACATTTTAATGGAAATATAAATGTACTTCTATCCCAGTTTGATATGGCTCACTACTGTTATCTTGTATTTTTTTATTCCTCATGAAAACTGCATCCTGTCCATCATAACTGAATTACATTTTATCTCTTCTCCAGTGCCCAAAACATCTTACGTTTCAGTAAAGTATCTCTAAAAGAGGCAAGAGGACTTCTATGACCTTATAGAAGCACCTCTAAGTACTGGGCTTCCTTAAATATCAGTATACCCTTCTAAATAAGTTCTATATCAATCTTCTGTGTCCAGAGCAAAGAATTATTATCCAGTTTGGTCACTTATCTGTTTTTTCTTCTTCTTCCTCTTCTTCTTTTTCTTTTTTTTTTTTTTAATGGTGTGTTGTGGTATATGGGACACTACACATGGCTTTGAATAGACAGATTGCACTATACAGTAGCCTTGCTGTTCCAGTGTGTATTTGGGGCCAAGAGTTTGCCATAGGAAGCATGTTATGTTTTTTTCATTATGTAACTCTTCCTGTTTTTCCACATCCCTCCTGTGTGTTTTGAATCTTGCAGTTTTATTATACTGAAATTTCTAAACACTTTTCATGAAGATTTTTCCTTCTCCTGCATGTTTACTGTCACTATGTTTAGCACTAAGGACAGCAAGATTATGTAGCCTTTTCATAGCCAGTCTGTTCCACAGGGAGTCTGTGCTGATTTGCAATAAGCTGGACTAAGAAATCAAGGGAGTAGTGTTTGACTTGGATGCTTTAAATATACAGCTTGCCAAATTTTTCTTTCTTTTTCTTTCAAGCATCCAAAGCTTTTCTCAAACCTCACTGCTTAGATGAAATATGCTTGTGTGTGTGTGTTTGGGTATTTTTTAATCTCACTTTGATTTGATCAGCTCAGACCTCAGTTTTATTTGATAAATTCTGTAGCAGTTTAAAGTAGTAAATTTAATCATGTTGTCAACAGGTGAGTATAATAAATTAAAGAACTATCCTATCATTATAGGAAGGCTCTGAGGCATTGCTGTGTTATGTATCTGTTGTTCTTTGTGTACACTGATGTGGTTGGTTCTTTGTGATAGGAGCTATGTCTGTCTATCTTTGCAGCCATTAGAATGTTTTCAGTGTCATAATACTATGAGTCATTATAAAAATTCTGAAATGTTTCTCAATACCAAGAAACCTCTTGACTTTTTCTTTTATTGCATTGCTTTCTGTGTTAGTTAAAGATTAGTCTAGATATCTTGCTTTAAAAAAAGATATGAAAATTCAAAGTGAGTATGATGGACCAGGAGTGCTAATGAAAATACTGGTTAAGAATTCTTGTAACACAGCCTAATATCTGTGAAGTAAGAATACACAGTACTTCAGAAGAAAATTAGTCAAATTTCATATAAGACAAGTTTCAGGGTATTTTTTTTATCAGACTCATTGCTTTTACTATTTAGGAACTGTTATATTCTTTTATGCCCAGTGGTATGGAAAGTAAGAGGACTAAAGCATAAATGTAAGTTAAATAACAAGAAAACCAGCCCTGTCATTGTGGTTTTGCTCTATATTTTGTGATATATGAAGGGGCCAGAGCTAACAAACAGGCAAAGAATTTTTGCCCTCTTCTCTTTTAGAAACAAATCCATTCACCAAATTAAAGATTAAAATGACTCTTTTAATCACTAGGTGGAGTTGTCCTGTTTAACACATCTAATGCTTTAGCCTGACTTCCACAACAAAGATGAGAATCAACTTGGGCATCCCAGTCAAATTTCTCTTGCACAACAAAAGAAGCTTCAAAGTTGTTTGTGAGGAGTATATTTTAAAAGCCTAGTTAGCTAAGCACAACAGTGTCCAAAGACAATATGACTTTTAAGTTTGTGACTACAAGTAACACACATGCACTTCTCACAGTAACTTGAATAGCTATTGAGCAGGCATGGTATACACTTAACAATTTATTTGATATCATAAATGGAATCAGTTACTTGACCCTCATCTCCATAGAAAAATATGAGAATCCATGTCTGACTGAAACAATTAACACCTTACAGTATTCTCATGACAGTTCTCATGGTGTTGTTAAACGTCACCTTTTAATGTTTGTGAGGCTTCTAACCAATCCAAATAGCTTTTGTATTATTCTGTTTTGCTGATCTTATATCACATCTGTAACAATACAAATGCAGACATGTAAACAACCACTTTGAACTACTCTGTCTTAATTGTGAACTGTACTAGGAATTTTTATCACACGTAAGCTTTGGTGCTCCCAAAACATTCATAAATATGTTAGTACTTAACTTCATTCCATATATTTCAATTCCTATGTTGCTTCATTTTAATATTTCCCCCTTTTATTTCCATGATGAGCAGTTGTGTCCCAAAGCATGATTTTTTTTAGGGCATTCCGATGTGTTGCTAGCATTTCAAGATCCTCTCTAGTCCTGTGGAATCGTTTGAGAATCTGGAACTGCTGAGTTGTAAAATACCAGGCCTGAAAAGACCCACTAAGGCAATCCTTTTCACCACAGAAGCTTCATTGTGTAGTTGGCAAGTCTGAGTGATATAAAAGCAGAAGGAACAGTCTGATTGTTTCACCTAACCTCCTATGCAACACACGTTATGATCCTTTCCCGAAGTAATAAATTCTTGAATGAGAACATGTAACTCAGGAAAATGTCCTTGACTTAAAGGCAGTGGTGAATTAAAGAAGCAAACAAGAAACCCCTCCCTTGGTTTATGTGGTTCTTCCAGATGATTAAAAAAAGTTTTGAATAGTATAGGGCTAGGAGATGATGGCTGCCAGACCATCTTGAAAAACAGACATTTGATGATTCACTGTGGGAACTTACATTTTGAAACACATCAGTTAAATTCATCTAACATGGATCTCATAGTGTTCCAGTTTCTTGATCAATATGTCAGTGCCATATCAAATGCCACACACAAATCTGGGTAAGTTGCAACATTGCTATTATGTTGTTCCATTAAATTTGTAATCTCGTAAAAATATCAGGTTAGTTTGGGGTCTAGTTACCATAAATCCTTGTTGACTGATAATTACACATTCTTCTTCTATTAATTGAGAATGGTATTAGCCATTTGTTCTGTCCAGGGCTGATGTCAAGCTTATGTGCCTATAATTACCCAGATTACCTCATATAAAACTGTCTAAACTGTAGCATAATGTGGTTCTGTTCCTTTAAAGTTCTTTATTTTAAATATTCTCTAAATGTAGGAGGCTTTGTTTTGCCACCAGTGCATTTTCTAAGGAGGAATGAAGATGGGGAACAGCACTGGAACACCACCGATGGGACTTTGGAATAACCTGCAAAGATGCTTTGATTATACTGCAGCAGTTCTTGCTAGGCCTTTATATTGATATACTGAATAGTAATTAGGGATTTAAAATACTTAAACACTGGTTTGCAAAGAAACAAACAAGGTCGTTGACCTTTCTTAGTATTTAAAGATCTTTACCATCTTTTAGAGTTCTTTTTGTTGTAGTTACAAATTATTTCAACTCTCCATTCCTTCTGTTACCTCTTTAGGAAACCTAATTACATCTTTTTCTTTTTACAGATATTCTCAAAGCAACCTTATTCTTGAGTAGATCAATTTTTCCTTTGCAAAGAAATTTTGTTATTCCACTTCTCAGTGCAGAAAAATCAATGACAGGTAAAAAAAAATAAATTACAAAACAGAATTAATTCTATACAAGGACAAAAAAGCTAAATTATTTATTTTGGAAATAGAATGTAAAGCTTTTAAAACTAAGATCTATTCTAATTTAAAAAAGTTTTTCCCAGTGTAAAGATATAATATTTCCATGGTATATTGGACACTTTTTATGGGCCACAGTGTCTGCAGCAAAATCCACCACCACCAAACATAAGTGTGATTTAGAGCAGTTGACTATGGTTTTGGTTTGGTTTGGTTTTGTTGTGTGGTTTGTTTTCTTGTGGTTTTTTTTTTTGTTGTTTTTTTTTTTTTTTGTTTTTTTTTTTTTTTTTTTTTTTTTTTTTTTTTTTGTTGTTGTTTTTTTTTCCTGTTGACTGCTCCTTTAAGGAGTTTTTTTTTTTTATTAACCAAGGCATTATTTCTGGCACCATAAAAATCCTAAAAATGACATCATACCAGGTCTTTGTAACTATAAATCAGTTTTCTCATCTCGCCAACAGAGTAAAGACTTGCAAATTCCAGCTCACGAAATCTTTTAGTGTCAACATCCTGGCAAACCCAGAGGATCTCACTCATTTGTACTCTGTGTTGAATGGTCTTGGGAACTTTAGTTCATCTTGCATTGCTACCACCATTTCTGTTTATGTGTGGGCAGATGTCACAATTTTGTAAAAGATCAAACAAAATATGCTGAAGATTATAAAGCGTTCTTCAAACAAATCCTCTTTGACGTTCTTCTTCAATTGTTTACACTGCCACTGAAAGAAAAAAGTCCTTTGTTGCTCATTATTTTTTACATACGTAGTTCAATTCCAAAAAACCTTATATTGAAAACATGAGGATTAAGCATACTTTCAGATATTTTTTTTTTTCCCCAGTGTTTTTTTTCTGTCTTATATGAGCAATTGCTTTGCATGACTCTGCTTTGCTGCTAGGTTTTTCTGGTAGTCCTGGCTTAACCCCAACCAACAACAAAACACCATGCAGCTGCTCTCTCACTCCTTTCCTTTCCCCAGGGCAGGTCCCCTTGGTTGTTATACTGGGCACAATGTTCTGTGGTAGGGAACATCCCTTTGGCTGGTTTGGGTCAGCTGTCCTGGCAATGCTCCCCCCCCAGCTTCCTGTGCACCTGCTTACTGGCAGAGGGTGGGAAACTGAAAAATCCTTAATTTATGGTAAGTGCCACTTAGCAACAACTAAAACATCAGTCTTGTATCAACGTTATTCTCACATTAAATCCAAAACACAGCACCATGCCACCTGTTAGAGGGAAAATTAACTGTGTCCCAGCAGAAACAAAGACATTGGTCCTTCAAAATATCCTTTTAAAATGTGAAGTTTTGTTCACAACAATTGCTTATCTCTCACAATGATAGAGTTGTTGAAAAATTCTTCAGAAGGTGTAGATGCTTCATCATTTGAGTGGCAGTTTCAGGTGACTTGAAGGTTTATACTGTAACAAGAAATAGGGAGAGTTTTGGCAAGACTGATACCTTATGTTAGCAAGTTGACAGCTTTTCTTCAAATTTCGTGATGCCCCTAGATTCACTGGAAAAGCAGTTAATGCTTTATAGAGGATGATTTTTATATCCTCCTTGAGACTGCCAGTATCAAGGGTCCGATGTTATGGAGAGTGAGCAGAGCACAGCTTGTGTTCATCTGACCAAATCAGAGATTCACATCTCCTGTTACAATTCCTTTGACTGTGCTAAAAGATAGATAGTATTTGCAAACTAAGGCTGAATGTAAATGCACGCTTAATATTTTTAAGAGATAGAAATGTCTGGAAAAACATGTTGTTGATGCACTGCAGCAAGGAACTTATTCTGTACTCATGCTGCGTTGGCTGTAATAAAGACTTAACAACGTTGTAAAATTATAATATCCCTGCTTTGACCTGATACAGTGTTCTTTTCCAGTTATTGTAATGTTCAAAACAACCACATTGTATTTGCGCCGTACATAATTAACTGCAGAACTCTTTACTGTGATACATTGTGGAAGTTAAAATGCATTCAAAAAGTGACAAACTAATGGAAGAAAAACCCACTGAGAACTATTAAATGTGAAGATACTCCTTCTGTTTTAGGAAGTCTCCGAGCAACAAATTTCTTGGGATTAGAAACGTATTCCAGGCAAAATAGCATTTGAAGTTTGTTGCCTGTGATGGATTCTGGTTTTTATTTATTTTAAAACACATGTTCTAGGGATCTACTGTTGATTTCCTATTAGGCGAGAGGTACTAGGCTGAATGGGCTGTTCTGTGTTCTAGTGTGTTGAAATAACCATATGTTACCAGAACAGATTTCTTCAGGAAGCCAGATATTATCAGGCAGAGATAGAAAGGGTAAATATGATCAATATATTTGTTGCAGTCTATATATAGGCTTAATTGTTTTGTAGCTTACACTGTGTGTATGTGTGTGTGTTTACATATATATATATGAGTATATATATTTGAGTCTTAGCTACAGGTAGCATGAGTACAAAAGGGCAGTGGAATCCAAATTCAGTATGTCGTATTTTTATGCTGGGAGAAATGTGGGAAGTTGTGACTCCCACTGGCATGTTACTGCCATAGTCCAGTCTCAAGCCTAGGAGTGAGAGCAGTGTTACAGTTGCTCTGTTTACGTTGCATGTTGACCAACAAGCCATTTCCATAGATTCCTTGGAGTTGATTATACTGGTCACATACTTGACTTATTAGAGTTTTAGAAAAAAATGTAGGTGTTCAGGGACCTAAGCAAATGGAGAAGCAATAATTGAAGTCTATGAATGAAATGCCATTATATTAAAACCAGAGAAACAAATTTGAGAAGATACAGTAGAGTCAGTTCCAAATCTTGACATTGTTCTTACTCTGTCACTTGTTTCACAAATCAGACCCGTGTTTTCTTTCAAATACAGCTTGTTTGATACATATTTTGCATGCACTGTGGCAACGTGTCTAATATGTTCAGGGATAGCTTTTTGTAATTCAGTGAATTTCAGTAACACTCTCACTGAATTTTTTTGTTGCTCACTGCACATGACATATAAGCAATATGCTACTATCTGCAGCTGTTGCAGATTCACTACTGATGATTGAAACCTTGGATTTCCACTCAAGCATGCAACGTGTTCTTGCAATCATCTATCAGCAAGCAAATGAGACAAAGGTGATTTTTTTTAGGATACAGTACAGGAGTTTCTCCTCATATGTCATGCAGCATTTATATGGAAGAGCACAGTTTCTTCATTCACATCTGGCAAGTACTGTTATCACTTAACTATGTCACTTTGCAGGTTGACACAATATTTGGTATGTTCCGTTAGATCTGAAATCTATTGTAACATTTACCTTGGCATAAAATCTGTTCTCACCTATAGTTCCCATGCGTGATCTTCTGATCTAAAATACAAAGGTTTTGATTAACAATTGTCTCTGCTATATATACTAGTCTGGTGGGTCGTTTTTTAATAACTGCTGTCAGAAATGTCTGGATTCTCATAGTAGCAGCTGTATGGGGACACGCAAGAGTGGTTGTCTTCAGGATACAAATGTATTTCTAGTTCAGAGAAGGCAGGTGTAAGCAAAACCTCTGTAGTTTTGAGCCTAGAAAGTTTAAATTGTAATAACGGATGTCTTTCTGAATCTGTTTTCTGCCATAGTGGCCAAACTCAGTAAGATACTGGAAATAAAAAATGAATATAGCACATCACTCCATGCACTACCTAGCTTTAAATATACCAATAGACTGCAGAAGTTAACACTGCTCTGTGCATTAATGTATTGGTTTGAAAGCAAACCAGTGAGAGACTTCAAGTCAGAAATACAATTTAATAGGAAAAAAAATAAAATAAATGCAATAATACAAAGGAAAACCACAGACAGAGTCAGAATACAACCTGACACTCTGTAGTTAGGGTGGTGGTAGCAGTCCAGATGAAACACTGATCTCGTAGAAAAGGTCTGGTAGCTCTTGTCCTCTGGAAATCAGTGGGTAAGGCCTCCTGTGCTGTACTGAACCCCAGTTTATATCCAGGTGGGAGCACTTGGCTCCTCCCCCTGGGTGGAGCATCTCACGATGGGTTGATGTCATTCTGTGAGTCATGCAGTGGGTCCTTGATGGTCCATTAAACAGAAATAGCTCCTGGGGGGAGTTCTGTATGAGGCATGGATGGGCCCATTAACAGGGAGGACTCCTCCTGCTGGGTGGGAAAGGTGTTAACATCTCCCCGGACCTCTTTCCTTATCTGTTATAGCCTGGGGTGTGAGGTCTGTCCTGGGCAGCTGCTACCCATGATTTTCTTAACAGCCCATGAGCAATGACATAGAGGGTATAGAATACACAGTTTTTGGTTCTACCTACATAAGGATAAACTGGTCCCAGCCCCTGTAACCATGACACTTAAGCATCTGACCCAATGGGACATTAATTTGAATGCATATTATTTAACTGCATAAATACATAAAAATGTCTTAATGAAGTTCTTATGTTGTTGTTAGAAATACTCAATATTTTTGCCTGTTTGCTGGATGGATGCTTGGAAGTCAACTATTTCCCTTGCTTCAGTACAATGGCTGGTTAGAAACATATGGTCAAAACAAATCTAACAACTTGTTAGGAGCATGTTATCCACACACTAGTTTTGACATTAAGCATTGGAACTGTTCTCTTTCAAATCTTCATGAAGTCTTGTGTCTCTGAGCAATATGTCTGCTGATCAGGCTTCTGGTATATCATAGCAGCAATTTGGGACTTTGGTAAATATTTGAGGCATTCTGAAATCAAATGTTTGAGTTTTTCCACTGTGGTACTTTAATATATGTGAGAAAAGTAACTATGGTTATGAATTGTTTTTAAAAGCTATGCATGCTTAAACTGCTGCCAGGAGATGAGGAAAGAGTGTTCTAGTGAAAAATAAGTTTTATCCTTTTGGTTTCTAAAACTGTCTCAGTCCCCTGCTACCTCACCATTGCAACACTAGAAGTTACATTAACAGGTTTTATTGTCTTCTGCTTTAAAGAAAAGCCATATATAGAAGAACCAATACTTCTGGTGTCTGTGTGGTTATAAATAAGAAATAATTTCTCGCTGAACACCACTGTTACAGTGCCATTAGGGGAAGTATTTCTGTATATCTTGTTCTTTTGAAACAAAAATATCAGCCTTACTTGAACTTGAGGTTGTGAAGGAGAAAAATAACTAAATTCACTGTGGTGATACCTATTGAAGGTGCTCAGACTTCTGCATGCATTAGAGGTGGCACCCAGAAACAGATTGATTTCTGGAAGCTTTGACTTAACACTGGTAGGCAGTAGTGCGTTGCTTGCAGGATCACTAACCTGTCAATAAGGATTTGCTGTGATAACTTAATTCTTGGAATTCATGGTTTTTGCCAGAGCATTTGTGTAACTGTAACTGAGAGTCTCCTTCAGCTGATTTTCTAGCTAAGAGAAACCTAACCATATAAATGTAGGCAGTTTAAATAAACTTTAATTTAAAATGTTTAGTTTTCTAGAGGAACTGGAAAAGTTATAACTAGTAATATGTAGAAATAGGTATGCTAAGTATATGAACAAGAGAACAACCATGCTGGGAAATATTTGGTCCGTATGACCTTCCTCCCGCCCTCAAAAAAAAAAAACAAACAAACCCCCACAACCTAGAGGGCACCCTACCTTCCTTACCCCCCAAAAAGAAACCCAAGAGAAGTGGCAAATTTAGAATGCTAGAACCTCTTAAAAACAGTAACCCACATGCATTAGCGTTATAACTTGCTGCTACATTTGAAGTAACACGGTTTCACCTCTTACCATATATGTTTTGTTTTTATTTTAAAGAGTATAAAATGTCATGTGTGTCAGCTGTTGAGCTGATTTTGACTATATTTAACTAGTGTTTCGGAACATGCTTCTGTAGGCCTGTTTCTCATTTTGTTTTTGAGAAAGCTCCTGTGATCGGGGGAGGCTCAGAATAAACAGTGTGGGTTACCTAGGAGATGACATACTGTAGCAAAAACGTTTTCTTAGGAAAAAAAAAATGCTTAATCTTGCATGGAGTGATGTTCTGTATTTGTCTTTTTTAAGTTATTTTTGAAGGCTTGTATAGAAGGTCAGTCAGTTCTTAGCAACTTTAGGATGAAGTTGCTGCCTGTCCAGGCTTGGACCAGGGAGTTTTAGGGTGCCTGTCAGAAGTCTGAGCTGGGGCCTGGTTTAGATGCCTACATGTATGAGTGTGACACAGTTGGAATGATCTTTCATGAAAACATGAGTGAGTTACATCTGGGACATCTTAACGGACCATGAATTTCTGTTCTCCCTGTTTATAGCAAGTCACACATGGGAAACATTTCACTTGCCCCTTGCAATGTTACTGGTCTGTTCACCCACAACTAGGTAAAGGCACAGTCCACATCTTGTTCTTCTTGCTAACAGTCAGTGCTGGGTGCTGAACCAGTATAGTTTACAAAGAGCATGTGCTTCCCTGGAATTCGTTTCCATAGAGGACTGTCTTTTGAGACAAGTAAATGGTTGCTGCTTGCTTCGTCGAGAACAAAGGGTGCTTTACAGGTTAAGTTACTGCTGAAGGTCACGAACAGCACTCTTGGGCTTGTGACTGACAGTAGTTGTGGCTTCTGTACTTTCCTGTGTTAAGTGTACCCAGAGTGACTGGCTGGAGCACACACAGGGGACCTTCATTTGGACCTGTTTATTTTTGCAAATGGCCATCTTGAGTGTAGTGAGGATTTTTCCTAGGCTTTACCATCCTGGGTTCCAGTCCCTGCACTCTTCACTCATTAAGCATTTTGAATGGTATGTTGGATAAAATAGCACATGAACTAGGTATTTTTGTCTGGAGGGATGGAGTTGCATACCTGCTCTCCTAGGAGCTGAGTTAGGAGCTCTGCGTTAGGGAAAGAGCTGAACACATGTTCTACTGTCTGTATAAATGTGTGTTTTCCAAGCTGTTGCTGGGGAATGTCCTATTATGGATCTGGAAGAAGTGCCTAGAGAGCTTACTCGTCATATTAAGGGCTGCACTCCTTTGCCATGGTAGATAGTATTTTAGAAGTGATGGGTCTTGTTTTTGCAAGACAGGGCCATAATGTAAACCTGTGAAGAGGGCAAAGCAAAACCACCTCTGATACCCAAGTGTAGCCTCTCTGAAATTGGAAGGGCACCTCTTTAGAATTTACGGGCCTGCACATTTAAATGAAGTGTGTATGTTTTGCAGACAAAAGTGTTGCTCATTTTAATTACCAGTTACACTGAATAAAATAATCCTATTATTGTACTTATCCAAGGTCTTCCTACATATGCGTTACTTACTCATGAACACATAGGCTGTGTGATGGAAAGTTTGTTTTGAAGTTGTGAGCTTGCCTAGTAAACATTGCTGCTGTTAAATGAGATAATGCCTGTGCAGAAAGAATAGCAGTCAGGAAACAGCAAAGACAGTGGTAAGTGCCTGACAATGTTTGGCAAACACTAGCTGTTTAATTGTCTGTGCCATCTAAGGAAGAACTTTGGAGTCTGAAAAAAGACTTGTCTTAGCAAACTCTATAACAGACCTGTTACCTTGTGTGAACACAACATTTGTGAGGCCAAAGGCATCTCATTGGCTCAGTTACCTCTGCAAGCCACACATCCTGCATGGGGAACTCGAGTGAAACAGATGAGTAAGTCTGTATTTGGCTCTGCTGACACATACCTGTAAGTCAGGGACAGCTTTAATTTCTACCAGTTGTTTTACTAGAATGTTGCTGGTGCTCAGGACAGTGTGAGTTCACAGCCACTTGCATGAACTCTGTCATGCCACTGTGGTGCACTCAGCAGCCATGAGCACCCACATATCTACAGTACTGGGGACCTAGCATGGTGTGTTTGGAATTTTGTGAGTAAGACAATGCATCTGGACAGTTGTTTTTGTTTAATATCCATGGTAATACATGTGCCTGTTTTCCGTTATTTTTCTGGTAGTCCATTACAAGGTAATGATTTTGGTCATGCATCTCTGTATTTCAAATTATTGCTTTGCTTCACATAAAATTGAAGTAAAATACTTTAATGATAAGTACGTTCAAAAGTATTTTTTTAAAAAACATACAACTTTAAAGTAATTTTGAAGTTAGAGCTTCAGCAGTTTTCATTCATAGGGCAGATCTTATAATAAAAATACCTTTTGAAATGTCAAACGTAGACCTTAGCAACGTGTTGTTTGCAGAAGATACTTGTATGTATACCATACATGCACTATTGATACTCTAATTTAAAGATTCTGCTATTGTGTGAGTTTTTAATTGCATATTTAAACAAAATGATGTTTTGATTTGAGTGAAGGCATGCATTTCTTTACACAAATACTTTTGACTAAGTGTGAATTTACAACTGCTTCTGTAGGTAGAAACCTACTTAGTTAAAATGAGGGAGCAGAAAGTGTTCTTCAGTAGAGAAGAGTCCTGCCCACAGTTGTCTGCCTGGTGAGACTAGCAGAAATCAGGCTGGGAAATAGCACCAGTTAGGAAGAAAATGTGTTTCTGTAGGTAGAGAGAGAGGCAAACCATGGCTGACTTAGTGTTCCTAAGAGGCCCCCAAGGTCAAATGGTCCTGGTGAGGTTCCTCACAGCTGAAGGCCAAATGGCACAGCATAGCTTATCTGCAGCTAGTAAATTTTTGGTTCCTGAAACGGGGATGCAAAGCCCATACTTTCCGTGCGTGCCCACTCCAGAACTCTGCTTGTAAGACGTGCTGGCAGGCACCGTCTAAAACACTTCTGGGACCTTGCTAACACTGCAACTGTGTGGATGACTCTTCTCAGTCACCTGGAAACACTCTTGCATGTTCTTGAACAATAATCTCTTTGCTAGTGTGGATGGAGCCTTCTACAATGGATCCCTGGATACAATTTCCTAAGTTAGGAAAAAAAAATTTTTCTTCTTCTTTGCTGCTCATTTTTACAATGAAGATAGTATAAATAGATAAAATTAAATCACTTTAGTGAGAACCACCTGTCAAGGCACCATCAACACTATATTAAAGCTATGCAAATAGCCCTCTACACCAGATAATATATCAATGTATTAAATTGTCTTGAAGGAAAAATGTCCACACTTATCTGATTTTTAATAATAGAAATTACTTTTTCAAATCAAGTACTGTGCTGTCAACTGCTGATAAATGTTGTCTCCTTCAGTATCGATATGCACATTGACATACGTTTGTTTTATTAAATGCTTATTTAACTACCTTGCCACATTTTTCAGGGTGTTTTTTTTTTTTTTTTAATGCTGGAAACTATAGGTAAGAGTGCAATGCAAACTTTTGTTTCTGACAGAATTATGCAGGAGAAAATGGATTTCCCACTGTGACTTATGTTTTCTAGCTCATCTTGCATATATAGTGCATCTAGCTTGTCTGTATATGTATTGAAAATATATATTTTAAAAACAAGACAGAACATTAAACTGTATGCCAGAGAACAACTTCAGTGTGCTGCTAAGATTTTAGTGAGATTTGCAGTACAAGATTTGATAAGGAGGAGAGAGTTTTGGTGTGCTTTTTGTGGTTTTTCTTTGTCCCCTCAACTCACTTCATTTCCTGCAGCCCTACGTAACATGTAAGAACCTCTGGGGAAAGTTTTTCCAATGCTATTTTAGCCTGTAAGTTTTTTAGCCTATAACACCATTTTACAAGATAGAGACATATTTGATTCCATGCTGTGTGTATCGTTCTTCTCTTTAGTGTATGAGTCAGGTAAAACACTGGACGCTTACCTGTATTTTGTAAGTTTGAAGTAACAAATTATGTATTTATGTACTGAAAATTGTAACAGGATTGTGAGGTGTTTCTACTAGGTGTTATCTCACTAATGAAGTATTTTTTATCTTATTTCACAGAACTGGAAGGTACAATTGTAATGTGCAGTAGAAATGTTCCATCTGACTGCTTGGTCCATGTAGAAGTAAAAGTTTTAAACCAGATATTCAGAGGAGAGAAAAAAAAAAATAAATAAACAAACACATCTAAATTTACTCCCAACCTAATCAACTCTGGTAACTGGACAAACTTTAAAAATAATTTTTGGAAAAATTCAGTACCTTTCTAGAGAGGAGACTATTAGGAGCACAAACCAAATAACTCTTAAGTTTTGCTGAATTGTGGACAGCATCACTATAGGCATGCTAACAGAATTCATAGTTGTGGTAGAGAACATGCTGCAGAAGCAAAGCAATAAGCTGCTGGGTGGCAAATAGACTTCAAAAAACCCAGTTGCCTATTCAATGAATATTTAGGAGTTGTCAAACATTCATTAGTACATTTATGAGTCCTTGGAGCAAAAGGCAAACGTATCTTATACAGAGGGAGAGAATAACTTTTCTGCCATTTTTTTCCTTTCCTCCTCTCACTGTTCCAAGCATACCTGGGCAGTGTCTTGGCTGGTTTGTTCTCATTCATATAATGATCTATGGCAGGCATTGGACAGATGACAGAACAAACCATCCAATTTTTCAAAGCTGGGACAAAGAGATGAGGCAAGGAGCTGCTCCTGTAGTATTACAGCCTAATTCTGTCTGCCCAGCACCTCACATAAATACTGATGCTCCCCCTGAGGCAGCACAGCCTTAGTGCTAAATGAAAGGTGTCTTAGTACTGCCTTTTAGCTATGTTACAGACTTGTAGGCCATCCATATGGTTAATGGATGCATGTGATGCTCTAGTATGTTGGTGATATTAGCTGAAGGCTGAAAAACTAAACCAAAAAATAACAGTAATTTTTTAAAGATGGTGTGGTGGGTTAAAAAAATACCATTTTTCCCCTAAGCTTTGAACCTGACCGGTTCCTTTTGATATCAGGGGATGGCCAAATTTACATTTCAGCTGTAATAGGGTCAGTTGTATGGGGATCTACTGCATATGTCACAGAAAGGCAGCAATATTTACAGGCTAAACCCTTGAGTTGGTCATGTTCCTATAGATTACTCATGAAAAGTAACAGTCAGTTAAAGAAATTATGTAGTCCACTTAGATATTTGTGATTTGTTAACTGTGGGCTTTTCTCTGAAGCTCAAGATAAAATTCTTTGAGAGACTGTACAGGGTAATGTTACCCCTTTAGTATTTACAGCTCAAGGATGTGAGTCCTTTATCTCAAACATTTTAGATTTATTCAGTAGTAATTTTGAATTCTTGATTTATCTTTACCCCAAGTGCTTGTTAGCATGGTTTGGAAAGAAAGAAATCACTGAAACATGTAACTGCAAACAACTCTTTACGACATAAGAAGCAGAGTCTGAGGGTCTGTTATACATTATTTGAGTTTCTTCCCTCCTTGAGCCCTTTTTGAGGCTTATGTTCACATAAAAATTCAAATCTGGTTGCCAGAGGAAACTAAACTCAAAGTAAAGGACTGATTCTCTACAGGAAACACTTGATAACAAATTTAGACAGTTGGATTCTACTCTGAGAAGCTGGTGGGAAAACTGAAGTACTAGAAATCAGCACTAATAGTCAGGATATGACAGTTATGATACATTCTAAACAGCTAGTCTGAAACTGAGACTTTCTCTGTCTCAAATAATTCAAAGGAACTTTTCCAAAATGAACTGTTTCATACATGTTGAAACCTGATCAATTCAACAGAATGATTAGGGTTGGGCTTTAGAGGCTCGGCTGGGTAATTTTCTTGTCTTGACAACTGCAGTTTGGTTCACCCCAGAATTTACTGTTGATTGGAGATTGTATTAGTAAATGAAACATGGATGAAAAAACTTAGGTTAGGAGCAGAGAGGAGACGGAGAGTTTGCACTCTTTCAGGTCAAAGAAAGTATCAGCCTTTCACATTATTTTAAATGCAAGCATAGCATTCTCATTGAAAAATTGTGTACTTACACTATCTTACTATATCTGTACATACCATGGACATTATGGCACATGAGATGTTAGTTGTGCATCTCTGGTGATTGGCTGAATGTCTACAGGACCTTGGATTTCACTGTGAGGTAACATTCCAGGCAAAGGTCCGTTTTATAAGGAGACGTGATGCCTGGCAGCCTTCTTTTTTTTTTTTTTTTTTGTCTATACTGTGTGTGATAGAAGATCTGGATCATGCTGAAGAGTTCTCTTCATTCTCTCTTTATGTCATGGAAATATTGCTACTTGAAGGGATGACAGCAGATTAGTGACAGGATTGTTTGAGCCTGAGCCACAGCTTGCAGAGAAATGAAAGAAATACACTGTGTGGCTGCCTTTAGACTAGCAAAGCAAATGAGGAATGTTGCTGTTAAAAATGAGAAGTCACTTTCACACAAAGTACTTTCCTGGGTGGTTGAAATAGTATTGTGTGGGTTGCAGCAGCTAAGGGATTCCCAAGGCAGTTCTGTTCTTTGTTGCCACTGTTGTCTTTTCTAGGAGACAAAGAAAGAATACATGATAGGTACTGCATTTTTTGTTGCTTTTCTTACACACAAAAATCCTATGAAACTACAGTTGCATGTTACCTCCAGAGGCCAGATGTCATTATACCTTGTGTAGTCAATAACTTATCATGCCAGTTATTTGAATATTAATTATATCTATCCCCTTTTTTAAAATTGTAATACAAATTATTAACTGAAAAGTATTAACTATGTTTTAGTTAGTTGTTTGGGGTTTTTTTTGTGGTGCAGAAAATAGATATGCAAACTGCATGCACTATTGTACAAAAATAACCTTGTTGGTATAAATCCCTGAAAATCACAAACAATAAGTGATGGCTCCCTCAGAAATGGATAGTAGGATCTTTTCAATCATTAATCATTTTGGTTATATTATATTAGACTGCTGATTGAAACTGAATGGGATCTATAGCTGTACTGTTATTAATTTTTGAACAATACCACTGTTGTTCTTCTGATGAATTCAAGAAAAATGAAAGGTAGAAATGTCCCTTGGCAAGAGGAATAAATATGTAAACAAAATATTGTTTCTTTGGGGTTTGCTCATTGCATTTTGTTTTGCTTTTTTTTTTTTTTTTTAAGAATGCAGGTAAAAGTGGGATCTGGGTAGGGTGAGAATAAAAACTGTTGCTATTTTGTAGCTCTTGAAAGTGTCTCATGAAATATAATTTACTATGAGTTGTTAGATACATTTTCATATGCTTAAAAATTGACTTTGACTTAGGACAAACACACTAGGTATTGTAAGGTTTTATGAATTTCATGTGAATTTCCTATCTCGTAATCTTGCCACACTCAAAATACTTTCCATATCATAGGCTATCTGTTCAAATATTTGATATACAACCAATTTGGTTTTGATACCCTCTACCAAATAAAGGGTATGGTGAATATATTGGATTCTGAAAAAAGTGGAACCGTATATTTTTAATGTTTTTTTTTTTTTTAAACTTATTTCAAGTCAACCAAGAATAGAAAGTAGGTATTGTAAAGGTACATTGACACTTCTTTCTGTGAAATACCATGTCTTTTAGTCCCTTGACATGGTTAAATTGCAACTGTTACTACTGAACCCAAAAGAAGTTTGGAAAAAAAATGCAGGAGCGTAACATTTCTGCCCCAGACTGATGCTTACTTTAAAAAAACCAATAATTTTTAAAGGTAGCTCACTCCCTGCCCTATCCTTCATACAGGTCAAAGCTGATGTTTTCACTGAGACAAAGCATAGTCTGAACGCCACAGTGAAGAGCTGGCAAAGGATACTTATCCTAAAGAGCTTTTATCATGAATACCAGATCTTTCTTCTAGCCAGAGGCAATTTGAGAAGGGCAATGGGGTTTGGTCAGAAAGCAGATATTAGAGGTGCTCATATTTCTACATTTTTATGCTGCTTCTGTCTCTTGCCAAATTAAATATCTACTTATTACAGACATTGAAATTTAATATATCAGCACTTTATTGTCATTCTTCACATCAAAAGGTGTTTCAGCTTATCTTTTAGGTTAGCTTCATTATCAGCAGTGTGTTAACAAGTCTTACTACATAATATTTGATCTCTCCTGAGATATCATTTTTTCTCCTAGCATCCCATGAAGGCATTTCTTTCAAAGTTCATGCTTGTGGCAACGTCCATGAACTACTATGCGGTCTTTCTACTTCATGTTCTACAGCAGAGATTGTATGGGCTGGGGAATTTTTTTTGTTGTAGAAACGTATCTAAATATGGTGGCATTGGTGGCATTCTTTTATTTTTTTTTTGCTCATTATTCTGATTCCATTCTGAATATGTAGGTCTGAGATCAGGTGCTGAGTTTTTCACAGGATCTTCTATTTCAAACTGAAAAATTACTTTAAGGATTTTTTTTTTTAAGTGGAGAAATATTGCCCAAGTGTAGTGATTATGCTTTGGAATGATTTGTATAAGTATTGATAAATGAACGGTTATAGTGGCCAAAACCTTTAATCTTTGCTTCGTAGTATTCAGATAATCTATGCTAAGGACCTTGAAATCTAGTCACTTAATAACCTTGATTATTGCTCTGCTTAATCTTAATGGAGAATTAGCAATGAATCACATGCATTATTCTACTTGTTGTAGCAATTGATTTACATGTTTAACACTGAAACAGTACTCAAGCTGTTTGTGTAATTATTATTAATTCAATAATACGAATGCTGGTCTAGTAATATGTACAATTCCTTTCCCTCAAAATGAGTTGAGAGTTTGGGGTTCTTTGCATAACCACTGAGGCAGTCTGTGAGAGCTGTATTTATTGGTTGTTTGCCTCGGAGGTGATGCAGTTAGCCATGCCCAAGGGGCAATTCTACTTCCCACCTTATGGAAGTCAGCTGCCCTTTAGAAGAGTGTTTACATTATTGGTATCACGGTCAAGCATTTGGTTTATAAATCACAAAATCCACAGAGGGGAGGTTTGATTTTGATTGGAACCTCAAGTAGGAAAGAAATACTATTGAATAAAGATGGTCTTAAAAGTAGTGCTGATGACAGGAACGGAGCTAAGGATAGTTTCACATAGTACTCATATAGCTTCAAGTGTTGCAGTAAGAGTTCCAGATGAGCTCCAAACATAAAAGAAACAGAACACTTTTCTTGTCTGAAATTTAGGTAGCTTTAGGAATGTTTGTTTTATCTGTGGTTTTTGACTCTAAACCAAATTTTATTGGAAAAAAAAAATGAATTATGGTTAACTTTCTTCTTTTGATCTTAACAGCTGTTTAGGTCTCAGAATTATTGCTTAGGAAAAACAAACTATGCAGGGTGACATTGACCAAGTAATTGGTACTAGGTGATGCTCACAATGCTCAGTAAATTATTTTAAGGTTCTTGGTAGTATCCACTGAGCTGCAGAGGGGAATTGGGAAGTTGGTAGTGCACACCACTGTTCTGAGGAAGATGCCTTCCAGTAACCTGAGCTAGGCAAAATACTGTTGGCTTCTAGAAGTGGAGCAGTCTTACACATTCAATGAGTTCATGAGTCTTTCACAAAATAATTTAAGACATGATTGCTGTAATGTCTAAGAGTTATTCTTTGGCTGTACAGCCTTCCTCGTGTAAGTTAACCTGCGTAATTCAAGCAGCTTTTCTAACATTTTTACTTAATTAACTTTAAAAGCAATGCCTGTTCCCTGTGTCAACTGTGACATTTTATGGGTTTTTTTGTTTGCTTGTTGTGTGGGTTTTTTTGGTGTTGTTTTGGTGTTGGGTTTGTGTGTGTGTGGTTTTGTTGTTGTTGTTGTTTTATTTTGTTTTTCTTGTTTGTTTGTACAGAGATATGCCTATGGCTTGAGAAGCCACTGCTTGCAGTTCTTCTGGGATGGAGAACCTTAAGGTATCTCTGCTCAGAGTTGAACCCAGACTTCCCCAGAACATACTGGAAGGAATATTTGATTCTACAGCTGTTCTGAAATGTGTTCCTTTCAATCTGTCTTCAGATTCACTGAACGTCTGCTTAATTTTTCAGTTGGAAATGAAGCATTATCACAAGAGTGTGCCACAATGGCGTTGAAGTTTTCTCTTATTCAGGGGAATAATTATGGTGATACAGATGAAAGGAGATTTAAGACTGCTGATAATTTAAAAAATGAAAACTATACCTTCTGTAGGTATAACACATTAATAAATGGCTTTGCCTATAATTCCTAAATAAACTGTGGAAAATTCGGGGGGAAAATACCATAAGGCTCCCACCTTGCTGTGTAGATTATTTAGAAAACGGAGTAAGAAACACAGACTGAGATTCCTTAGGATTTTTAACCAACTTACACAGCAGTGAATGTGAAGCAGTAACCTGTATTTTCCTGTGTGTATGTTGTATATCAGCTGAGGTGCAGGCTGTCTTGGTACTTGTTAGCAAAAAACAGTGTTTTTTTTCTGACAGTGCAGTAAACATGAAGACCATGTATCAAGAGTAAAGTTTCTTCTGGGCCTTACTTTGTTTCCGACCCTGGCTTCTCACTGATGGTTTGTGTAGGATTTCTGTCTTTTACTTACATTGGTTATTTGACCATATAGAAGACAGTTCATTTATCTGCAGTTAGTTTCCTGCTTTGTTGGAAAACAGAGTTTAGGGAGTGATACTTCTGGTAAAATATCAAAGAAGATTATTTTAAAAATAAACTCCAGAAGAAAATGATAAAATTTAATAAAAAGTAACTAACACTGATCATGCATCTTTGAACATTTTCTTCCCCCTTGCACTTTTTATGATGATATGTGACACAAAAGTGATAACAAGAATGAAGAATATGACAAAGAATGTAAGAGCAGTGCCTGGTTCCTCTTCTGAATAATAATCTATCACATACCTGATGAAAGGAAGACATTTGTAGTGTTAAACAGGATGTTCACAATTTGGTGGGATCTATGCGTTTAGGCAAGAAAAGGATCTAAAGGTATCCACTGCAGTTAAAGGTGACCATAAAACTGCTTGCATTCAGAGCTAAGAAAAGCATCGAGTTTTGTCTCTGCTTTTGCAATGATTTCTTGGCATCCTTAATTATTGCTAAACAGAAATACTTAACCAAAAGAAAAGTATCAATTGGAAATTTTTTGTACCAAATGAGAACACAAGTGCAGAAAGGAGGAATATTGTGTTTTCTTTTATTTTAGAAATATCTTGTGTCAGATAGTGATGTAGACTGCAGGAATTTTTGCCTGTTCCTTTTTATGTTAGTCTGTAAGGGATTTTTATTATAAAGTTAAAATTCTGGAAATATTGCCTCTTACAGTGTAGCGTAAGTTAGGCATAGAGGGACATATTTATGTCAACCTTGAAAAGTAACAACTGCTTGTTTGAGTGTGACAGTCTGTAGCAAAATTAGAGGGTTCTAAAGTAGCTCATTCTAAGGTCTCTACATCTGTTTGGAGGTTAATCTGGGAACATAAATTATTTAGATTAAACAATCCACTAGATTTCCCTCCTTCGGCTATCATACACTGAGCGAAAGACTAAAGAACAGCAGCACTTACATGCTACTTGATGTGCAAGGCTGTAGAGTAAGTGGCTAAACTCTTCTACTCTTCTCCCTTATATTTTACTGTCAGGAATTTCATTGCTGGAATTGGATGAGAAGCAACTTGTGCTGATGGTTATCTTTCTTTGTAACTTCATACATAGATGCCCTGACATCTCACATCACAATAAGTATGTTAAGTCTCTGAGAAGATTGGTACATGTAACAAATAAGTGCTTGTGGATTGTTTATGCAATGTTTGAAACTAGGCCCTGTAAAAGTTTATTTGCAAATGGAAAATTAAGTGAACTTATGAGATCTAAAAGCCTTCAAACAATTGGAATGTGTATTACTATGATAATAAAAATAAAAAAAAGCATGTGGAAATGCAGCCCACTCTACACCAGAACTATCAGGCGCTTCTTCATATGCCAGTCTCTCCCTGTAATTCTGAGCCACCATCACAGCACTAATGTCTCGGGCCTACAGACATGGACTTTTGCATGGATCTAATGGAACTGGGCATTGTTTGGGTTGATACCTTTTGGTTTTGCACAGGTGAATATTCTATAAATGCAATGGTTTTATGGTACTGCTGGTCTCAACGCATTTGTTATGTCTTGTGTATTCTTTAATCTTAAATATTTGTGAAGAAAGACTTGACATAACTTTGAGGGAATTTTTTTTCTACCATTTTAATGAGCCCTCTCTTCTGTTTGCATTTAATATTAATATTTCCTCTTTCCTTAATAGCAGTTTACTCAAGCAGGGATTCTTTCAATTAATAGTTTTGGAAAGTGGCAATATTTTCTTTTATTTCAAATAATATTTTCACACTCCATAGTGTTCTCCATTCAGCAACACCAAAGCACTTCATAAATATAGTAGTAGATAAATTTTCTTGAAGCAGTTTTTGGGCTGATAAACAGAAGTACAGAGAAATAATTTTTCTAATGCTACACAGAAAGTTTTGGGAACATAGTGCAAGACTCTTGACTTTTTTTTCTTTCTTTCTTTTTTTCCTGAGTTGTAGGCAATGTTCCATACATCTTAGAGTGTGGAATGAGAAATGTATCACTTAATTTCCTTCCATCTTCATTAAACAGTTTTCATGATGAGAAATTTATAGCTATTGTGAGGTTTTATCAATGGCAATTAAAATCATCCAACATGTTCTTTAGGGAAAAAAACAAAAAATCAGTCTAAAACTGATGTTGTAGTAAGTGTTATAGAGCTTACTTCCTTCATTAGTCTCTTTTTGCTTGTGACACAAAGTTGTATTATAGTGGATAATTTTAATAAAAATTATTTTTCTTTTCTGTGTTTCCTTGACGTAGTTCATCTGTTCTGGAATAGTGAGTTGTCAATATTCTCTTAGTTGTCTGCAAAAAGATGTACTGAAGCAAGGAGATATTTTCAGGACTTCTCTTGCATTGAAATAAATCCTCCTTACCATTTAATTGAAACAAAAGTAAAATCAAAGGGCAAAGAAAACCCAAGCTCCAAAACCCATTAGCAAATAATACAAAGATCAATGAATAAGTTTTTAAAGGCTGAAGTTGTGTAAGGTTTTCGTGTAGTCCAGGTGAACGTGTAGTTTCATTGACTCATTATCGACTGCTGAAATGCTTCAAGTTCAGCTGCTTTTTAAAAGCTGTGATCTTCAACAAGAGAAAAACATGTGAAGTCTAAAGTCTTGTCTAAGGATAACTTGAAGCATATTTTCTTGCTTGAGACTACTTCCTGATGTTACGAAACAGAACAGAAAGGTGATTTAGTTATTAAAAGTGGTGGCTCTGTGTTAACATGTACAGGTGACCCTTTAAAATGTTTTGTGAGGTTTGTTTCAAACTATGCTCTTAGGCCTTAGTTCTCCTAAACTTCAGACAGTGAGTCCTTAACTTATACTGGAACTTGAGTATTTTGTGTTGAATCTGTTAGATATATCAGTGCTTTTCAGAGAAGCAGGACTGACTGACATAGGAGGAAGGTTGTATTAATACTTCATGTATCCTAGTTACCAGATTCCACCTTAGAGGTATTACTGAGTAGTACTGTATTCGCCTCATGTTGGAATACACAATGTATCTGAATGATCACCACTGAGAAAAAAAAACCACTAGTTGATGACTGTTTCACAAATTAAGAACTCCTTATTGCAAGGCTCAAAGTGGTGAGAAAGAAAGAGCTTTTTCTGGATTAATTTTGGTACAGTATTGTAGTAAATCTCAGTGCAAGGCTCTATTGCACTATCAAGGAGAAGGTGATTTTGGATTAAATAATAGAGTGGTTTGGGTTGAAAGGAACATTGAAAGGTCATCTAGTCCAGCCCACCTGCAGTGAGTAGGGTCATCTTTAACTAGATCAGGTTGCTCAGGGCCCCATCCCACCTGACCTTGAATGTTTTCCAGGGATGGGGCATTCACCATGTGTCTGGGCAACCTGTTTTAGTGTTTCACCAGCCTCGTTGTAAAAAATGTCTTCCTTTTGTCCAGACTCCACTCTTAGTTTGAAATTATTACCCCTTATTCTATTACAACAGACCCTATTAAGAACTTTGCACCCATCTTTCTTATAAGCCCCCTTTAAGTACTGAAAGGCTGCAATAATGTCTCCCCAGGCTCAGTAACTCAAATTCTCTCAGCCTGTCTTCATAGGAGAGGTGTTCCAGCCCTCTAATCATTTTTGTGGCACTCCTCTTGACCTGCTCCAACAGGCTCATGTCCTTCTTGTGCTGAGGACTGCAGACCTGGACCCAGTACTCCATGAGAACAGAGTATATAGATGGGGAGAATCACCTCCTTTGACCTGCTAGCCATGCTTCATTTGATGCAGCCCAGGATACAGCTAGCTGGCCTTCTGGGAAGCACACATTTCTGGCTCATGTCCAGCTTTTTATCCACCAGTATGCCCAAGTCCTTCTCCACTGGGCTGTTCTTAATCCCTTCATCCCCCAGCCTGTATTGATATTGGGGATTGTTGCACCCCAGGTGCAGGACCTTGTACTTGGCCTTGTTGAACCTGGCGTGACACTAAGAAACCACCTACCAAGTATTTCACAGCTTTAGGGTTATTCTTCATGCTGTGTTTTGGATATGACCTTTCCATCCTACAGAAGCTGACAGTAACTGTAATTTTTTTTTCCTTCATCTTGTCCCATATCTGAGTCACTAGGAAGTGCTGCTGATTTATTCACTGTCTGTGTCTTTTTCTCTTGCAGCAGTTTATTCTTTTCCCCACTTTTTTCTTTTTTTAGGATTATTGTGTGCTTGTTTGTTTTTTTTTTTTTTCTCTCCAGTATGGGTATGTCAAAAATCTTCTGTGATCCTAATATCTTGATGCCATCAACACCTGTCATTCTTTTATGCCTGCTTCTTGTCACTGCTTCTGCTACTTTTATACCTCTGCTTTCCAATTCCCACTTCATTTATACCAGTCTTCATGTTTTCATTACAAACCTCCACAGCCTTGATACTGGGGGAAAAAAATCTTGATGGAACAAAGAAACAGCAAACTGTAATCTGCAGCTCCTGTTGTAAAGCACATGTCTTCAGGCTGCTTTTATTTACGTATGCATAGATTGATTTGGACATTTAAAACAATCTCTTATAACAAAACCTTATCAAAGCACAGCATGGTTGGTATGGCTTTCCCTGGGATGCAATGGGAAAAAGAAAGCAGCACCATTGTGTAAACCATGTTATGCTAATCAAAGTAGTCCAAGAGGCTATATGGGGGCGATGTGGACAAAAGCAACTTAATTCAAAGACAATATACTATGTAATTGCAACTGTAATATGTGTCCTGAGAGAGCTAAAGATTCCCTTTAATACAATGGTAAAATTGTTTCATATAGATGTCTAACATCACAAAAGCGAGGCCGGAGTTTACCACTGTAGAGCTAAAATTCTGTGTGCTAGAGTTCAGAAGATGGTAACAGGTGTAAGTAACAAAAAATGTGGAAATATTAATGCAGAATGACAATGCTTAGTGTTCTGCCTTTGATGGCTATACTTAGATGACATCAAGATGAATTAATTTTTTTTTTTCTTGTAAATCCAGGAAATAACAGAATGTATCACACTGGTATAAAATTATTAAACAAGTAGATGTCTTCTTTGCTAGGGAAATCACTGAACAAAATACACAACTATTTTTGCAGGAGATTCCTAGTAAACCTTTCCTAATGATTGTTCTCCTTTTCTGTTGGCAGTGGTGATTTGTCTGTTGTCTCAAACGTCAGTTAGCCTAAGATAAAGGGAGGACATGAGCGGCAGGAATGTAATCTTCTCTTTATCTCTCCTTCAACGTTTCAGGAGTTTTACTTTAAATGTGGAGCACACCCAACCACTGACAGTGAAACATCTGTGGCTTTGAACCTCGTGACAACAAACAGTCGCTGTATCACATGTATAACATGCACAGATATTAGGTAAGTACAAGGAAAGGTGTCAGAGATGCACAGTGTCAATGCTTCAGAGTACTTATCATTTTCAAAGAGCTTTTTTCCTCTGCTGGTTTTCTTTTTTAACCTTTTTTTTTTTTTTTTCTCCTTGGTACCATGGTGGGAAATGGGCCACGTTTTCAGGTGTGTTGTTTTGCAGATAGGATTACAAGTTAGTTTTTTGTACCTTAGGTGAGTTACAGGTAGAAATCTGACTGGTGAAGTTCTAACTACAACCTCAAGTGCTCAAGATAGTGTCATAAGTAGATCTTTTTTGCTATTCTGTATTTAAGAGCCAGTGGAAAATAAAATAAAAGATTTGGGGGGAGGCGGGGAAACTATTCCTGCAGAAATGAACTTTTGAGTGTTTGTTTTATAAATCAAAGTAAAATTTCATGTGGTGCATCTGTTCTCATGTTCTTGTTTACTGCAGTTTTAAATACTGTAATCCATCTTAGTACATGGTATTTGGGCACACACATCCAAGAATACCATTACTTGAAAATGCATGGATTAAAAACCAATTGCCCAAGAAAGACAGCTACTGTTGCTGTGAAGAATTACCTGAAATACATTCATCTACTGATAAGGAAGGTTTTTGAGGTGGAATCTCAAAACTAATAACACCGTATTATACACCCCACGTATTGCTATTAATTGGTCTGCATTTTGCAATAGAAGAAAGAATTTAGAAAAATAGGATAGAAGGAAGTGTGAATGAAGCTGTTGGGAGCTATCTTTTGGGGGAAGAAAAACTGAATTTCTGGAAGTAAACTTCCTACTGAAAATAACATGTGGCTGTTCAGATTCTATCCCAGACCTAGTATACCTGTAGTATGTTGTGTTTGCATGCCACTGCATAGATAGCAGCTGATTGGTTGCTGACAGTATTTGGCTCAAGAGAATTAGTCTTAGAGATCAAAATATAGTTGTGCATTGAAAAGAAGAGTATTGTCTGCCACTTCCCATACACACAACGTCTGCAGCCTTGCTGGGTGTCTCTTTCAGAGACCGCCTTGCAGGCAGTACCTGCTGAGTTACTTGGCTTGTCCCCAGTGGTTAGGTGTAAAGCAGTATTAACTTCTCTGTAATTAAGGATAATATGAAATTTCCATTTTTTTTTCAAAAACAAGAGGGAAAAATATCAGTCTTAAATGTGTTTATTTAGGCTTGGGAACTAGTTTGAAAGCTTTCTGTCAAATTTGAAATGAATATGTCATCATATTCATGAACTGATAAATTCAGTACAGACCTACTGACCTATATTCTTGAAGCTGTAATTTTTTTCTCTGTTTAGTGGCAAAATTCCAAAGGAAAGAAAGAGGCAAGACTTAATTTTCTGGATTTGCTTAGCTGAACTCTTCCCAGAACTATTGGCTTCCTAAACTTTACTAGTAAAGCTAAGTGGGATTATTTATTAACCTGTCACAAAAGCATATCAGTTCTCATTAGTTTAAATTAAGGCATCAAATAACTATGGGAGACCTAAGTTTCAGTAGACTTTTAGCTCAACACACAACCTAGGAATATTTATTTATGGGTTTATTAGATTTATATACTAGACAGGAAAGGAAGACACATCTTTCTGCTGCCCTCATGCTGTTTAAGATTATTTTTAGCTTACAGGACCTCTTCTGAGATGTCATTAAGTGATCTTGAAGTATTTTATTTCTAAAAGTTAGTAGAGATTCTGACTGAGTACCCTAAGAAATGGTGGAATTTGGGTGCCGGAGCATCTGACCAAGGCACCAGCAATTCCTAGTTATCCATCCATGATGGGGACAGTAGGTTCTTTGAAGTTGCTCATACACATAACAAGTCTTTCAGTCTTCTCTTTATTTTGTGTAGCTGATTCAGCTGTTCATAAATAGGTTTGTATTCTGCTGTGGAGCATAGAGATACTTTTTAGATAAGGAAAGTTCATTATCAGATTTTGTTTAATCATAGCAAGATCTCTGAAGCCTGTGGCATGAGAAGAGGATTAGATGGCAGATAATATAAAAACAGTCTGCAGAGCAGTTATATCCCCTTCAATCTCCAAAATGTCAGGGGGATAGCCTTCTGATCCAGTATGTCTTGTAGGCCATGGAATTAATTGTTTGACAGGAGGCGTTAAAATCAGTTATCCCAAGAGCAGGAGAGCACTCCAGTAGCCTTCATGCAGTTTTAAAGGTTGTAAATGCACTAATTCATTTAGGTAGCTAGAATCTGACTGTCTAGAGCTATAGATGTAGATTTCCACTCCCATTCATCAAGCCATGCATAACGAGGATATTGTCTCTTCTGCCTTATTGTATACTTAATAAGATTTTTGTGAGTGACCTCTGTTCTTCTGCACACCTCTGAGTGTCCTTCCACCCATGAGCAAGTCTTTGTACTTGCCTTCAGAATGGCACCAGA